>NC_133349.1:38288122-38473122 GCF_030506205.2 Paramisgurnus dabryanus | reverse complement strand
TTCAAGGCTAATGTGGCAACGCAATGACATCGGTAAATGGTTACAGAAAGGACGCATTCATGGGAAAAAATGACATAAAAAAAATAATTAATTAATTAAATGCTTACAGCACCTGGTATTCCCAGACAGTCAACAAAATAATGCTTAGATGATTCTTTTCCTTCCAATATAAGAGGTTCTCGGGAATGGCAATCATCCAAACTAATAAATTATAAAGGCTTTTATAAGAAAATGACAACAGTTAAACAACATAGACAGCGTTGGGCAATACAAAATGCTAATAAATACAAGACAAATTGAAATATTGTACATCCATGTACATTAAACAAGCCAACAAATCTGCCAATGGGCTACGACAATTTTTCTTGAATTAAGTGTTTATATCTAGATTTGTTTCTTACCCCTTTGGCAGAGTTATTTGCTTGTTTTAAGCCCAAATTCGCTTAAATTTTGAGTTTTTTTCTCCCTAAAGGCTAGGCTTATTTTCTTAGGGCATTTTGCTCATCAAAAAATGCATCTTATTTTAAGACTTTCTAGATATTTGTACAGTGAAAACAGTTCGAAATAACAAGTAAGAAATGATTTTTGCAATGTATTCATTCATTCGCTACCCTTCATACTACAGCTGTCGAAAAACCACAGCAACGTCGACAGACCTGGAAGCGTAGCTGTATTTGTTTAACTCACAAAGACAACGGGTAAAGTATTTTCTTGATTACCTAAATGACTTGCTGTAAGAAAATAAGTTTAGGTTTAAGGGGGGGAAATACAGTTTAAAGGGATTCTTCAATTTATGATGATAATTCTGTCATCATTTACTCATGCATACAGGCTTACAACAACACGAGGATTAGTTTTTTTCTGAGTAACACAAAAGAAGGTATTTTGAGGAATGATGGTAAACCCACAGCAGATAGTCACCATTGACTTCCATAGTAGGAATAAAAAAATATGATGAAATTTATTAGGTACCATCAACCGTGTGCTAACCATCACTTTGCAAAATATTTTCTTCATCATTTATCACGATACTTCCAAAATATTTTTTCCTACTAAGTCAATATTTCATTATTTGCTTTACAAGCTTAAAAATGATGGTGACATGATTCCATGGTAATCACAAACAGTTAAACAAGTAAAATAATCACCATTACTTTTAAAAGCATTTTGAAAATTGCTTGCTTATGCTGGGAGTAAAGGTATTTCACGCAGTGCGCATCCTCTTTAAAAGGTAATGTATGCTTCTTTTAAAGCTGACACATTTGCCACATTAAAATAACAGAAATGTGTACTGTTTAAACTTTTTGGAGCCGGTGTGTCTGTGTTCTTGGGGCACACATCTACATGTAAAAGCAGAATTGCTTATTATTCTTCTCTATTTCTTGTATAGGTCAATTATGAGTGAAGAACCGTTCACCAAATGAAGACCGCAGCCAGGTGACGGGATTCTGTGGTAATCGCAAACAGGTAAACCAGTAAAATAATCATCATTTATTGTTAAAATAATTTTGAAAATTGAAGTTCTGTGTGTTCTTATTGTACTTTATTTATTTCTGCAGGTAAGCACCATACCGTAAGCTTCATTCCCTTTATAACAGGTAAGGTTCATACTGTTTTATTCTTTTGTACTGTTTTATTCGTACTGTTTTAAATCATTCAGTAAATGCAAAGTTAAACTGATGTGTTTTTAATCTAGATTTAAAAGTGTCTACTGTTGAAGCACATCTGATCTCTTCTGAAAGCTGATAATAACTAAATGCTGATGCACCTTGTTTTGAGTGAACCCTTGTTTTTTCTAAATGACCTGATCCTATTGATCCGAGTAATCGGTTTCATATTCGATTAGCATATCTGTCATGTATTTCGGCCCGTAGCCATGAAGTGGTTTTTAAACAAGTAACAGTACTTTTTTTAATCCATTGTCCATTGCAATAATCGGCCCTGCTGGTGATGAAAGCATGAACAAGTTTCTCTAAGTCCTGTCTTGAGACAAAACCTCCAATTCTGGCAATATTTCTGAGATGGTAGTAAAAGCAGAATTCCTTATTATTTTTCTCTATCTCAGGCTCTATGGCATATATGTCATGATTTTATTTGTCTATTTATATGTCTATTTACAAGGACTGCCTTGGCCAAATGTTATTGTTAATTAATATTGAAGCAGTTATTTAACATATTTCCTTTGAGTAGTGATTTGTGTAATGATCCATATATCTATTTTTATGTATATTTTTAACTTAGGAATGTGATTTTAAAGCACATATTTGTTATTGTATGACACCTCTCATGTTATGAAAGTAAAAAAATAAATGTATTTTCTGATGTCTTGCATTTCTGTTTTTAAACTGTTAATCCTTATCAAGTGCTATACATTAGAAAGTGGATAAATAACAAAAATGTCACTCCTGACAGCTGATAAATTAATCGTTCTTTATAGCACCACTGAGGTGAGCCCTTTTCAAGGCAAGATTCTTTATAGAACCGTATAAAAAGGTTCTATATAGTATCAAAAAAACGGGTTCTGCTATGGTTACAAGCTGAAGAACCCTTATTTGTTACTATTTAGGAGCATTTGTCTTTAGAGTGTTGCGTAGGTTCGAAACTTTCAAACTTTTAACCAAAAAAAAAAAAGGGTCACACGGTTTTATTTGTGGTGTGGACATGAACACGCTGCAGGCATTGAAATGTAATTTGTAATTTATTGTCTCATTTCATATTTAACAAATAGGAAGCAAAGTGCTATTCAATCAGTTTAACTAAACAACTGGTGTTCCTCAATTTTGGGGCCTATTTTGTTCAGAATATCAGTTTTGTTCAGTTTTGTATGTGCATGCAAAAAGCATTCAGCGAGCAAATTAACTGAAGCTTTACCTTCGTGTTTCTTTTTGTATGAGTGATAACTGTTTCTGTATGTATTTGTATGGTTTTTTTACAAGTATAGAGTGAAATGCACACGGTGAGTAATGAACGCAGACCTTCAGTGCCGGACCTCTGACCCGCTAACCTCCATCCCGACAGCCAGCGCCTTCTCCGGATGCCATTGCGGTATAGCTTCTCGGCTTTTTGGGTAAGATCGAGTGGACACCGGGGACTACACGTTTAAATGGATTTTTGACCTTCGGCTATGGAAGCGAGGCTTGCTCCGTCCACTCCGTGCATCGACTCTGGCGTTTTCCGGGGACAAATAAGGTGAGTTTAAAACCAGAGTTTGCTTCTTTTGTGCTAGTGATGGTCAACCCGGATCTTTTTAAGGATTCGGGTTATTCTGAGTCACTCACTAATATGATCCGGGTTGTGCGAGTCACTCGAGTCACTTGAGTCCCTTGGTCAAAATCTCCCAATTCCAATCGCTAAGTCATACTAATGCCAACCAAGCAACTCGGATCACGCGTGCAGCTACGAGTTTATGACTCCTCTGCTCACAAAAAAAGGCTAATGTGACCTGAGGAACTCGTAAAAAACATGCATGCCCGTGGTAACATTATCAATAACATAATTGTAAAAGTTTGGTGTGTTTAGTTTCCTTTCATAACGACAAATATATCAACACCACATTTAGAAGATGTCAGGCTTGGTTGACTTGGACGTGAGAGGAACGTGTCCTGTTTCAGATTGACTTAAAAGATCCACGACAGGCTTCGGTTAATCTTGTGAGTGAGTCCCAGACAGAGCCGCTCGCCCGCTCCTGCACGGGTCCTGTGAGTGAACCACTCACGTCACTCTGAGTGACTCAGTCAACAAGATGAGCCGTGTACGTCCGTCGGTGGCGGATCTTTCCAGCAGCACTGCTGCAGCAGTCCTCGTATTTAAAAATGTTAAACATTTGCAGCTTCTACCCAAAACATTGTGCCAGTCAAATATTTCAACAGATTAGCCTACATGAGTCAGTGGGTTAACAACACGAGCAAGGTTTCTCCTAGCCCAGGATTCAAGCTCCATGAGTTGAGTCACTCTCTGTGTGAATCCCCGAGCCGCCGACCAACTCATTGTCGCGCGCACGCATCCCTTTGTACTCGGACTCGGAGCTGCAAGAAATAATGATCCGGAATAGCAGCTTTTGGTTCACTCGGTACCCCCAGTCGACATTTGGTGATGTAAATTAACTCGTTGTTGCAAGTTATAGAACCTATGGCAGCTTATGTAGAGTTATTTGTTGTAATTCTGTTGTAAACATTTGAAGAGCTTTGTGTTTGATACAATTTCTCATTTTTAATGCAAAATCTGAGAGGACTCAACTGACTCGGGTTAATGGTCACTAAGGACTCATGGTTCTCGAGTCATTTTAGGGATCGGGTTAAATGATCCGAGTTTCGGGTGACTCGCTCATCACTATTTTGTGCGTGGTTGCCAGTTTGTTTGCCAATCCGTGGTCCATAATAAGTTCCGCTTCGTGGTTTCTCCATCGCTCAGTACTTTTCTGTGTTTCTATTTTACGTAAAGCTAACACCAAAACGATTGTGGAAAGCGCTATATAGATTGTTCTCAAAGAAAAAACGAGAAACAAACCCATGTGAATATGGGTCAAATTATCTAGGCGGAGCACTTCGTTCAAAGAAAAACGCAACAGAATTGTTTGCGTTGAACAAAGACAATGGTGCGTGCAGACATCGAATGTGTATTGTGGATAAAAAATGGCCAGTGGGGTGGGACAATTTTTCTTGAATTAAGTGTTTATGGGAAAAGTTCACAAATTTTTTCTTACCCTGTAGGCAGATTTATTTGCTTGTTTTAAGCATAAAATAACAGGAGAAGAAATTGTGTAGGGGGAGCAGAGGGGTTTTTTTTCGTTCAAAGAAAAGCAGCGTGGCACGAATGAATGTTTGGCTGAAATGCTATCGTAATTTCCCCCTTAATTTTCCTTACAAACATGAAACCAGAGAGAAGGGCCAGTTGGCATCGAATTGCACCTTGTATTCGGTGATTGATTGAGGAAAAATATGCGTATGTGTATATATACACTTGCTTTGTTGAACAGAGACAATGGCCGCGTGCTCCAGCGTCACCTATATGCCTATTTCACAAAATGGCGCCTTTGACCGGAAGTAGGGAAAACATCGTTCAGGTTGCACCACTACGATGGCCACTCAATATAGTATGGACTGACAGCTGCTTTGTTTTCTCCTACACATGAATTTACTTGTAAAAATAACAATAACATATATTGTCGATTGGTGTTATATTATTTTTTTAGCATTTCGTATTATCAAAATATATCATATGTTAGACAGCTGTCAATTTTAAATAAAATAACGAGACATACATAACTATTCGTGTCTGCTCCCGTTTATTGTAATGAGTCTGCACATTTGGAGAAATACTTAGACATTTTACTTCTTATTTCTTTAGACTGAATAATTATTTCTTATTAATTCCAAAGTATGAGACCCGATGATCTAATCGTGGTGTATGTGCTATTCCTCGTTTGTTTGCCTGCATCCATTGCTTTACGGCTTGCTTGTTGCGTTGAAATGCACATTTGATTTCTTTACCAGCATTGGATTTAGACCATTCAATGAGAAGAGTTAACAGCGTTTATTATGATTGATAAGCCCTCAACGGAGAATGAAGTCTGCATACATTAAAAGCCTTATTTTGTTTTTATCGTGTGCCTTCCAAAATGTATGCGACGAAACTTAAATCACGCAAAAAATGAATGGTAACTAGACGTGCTTGTTGTGTGCAGGGAGTGCATTTATTTGTAAACTTTTGCTAAATCAACATGGTTTATTTGTATTTGCTTTTTACCTGGGTTTTATCAGGTTCGGGACATTTTTAATCCATAGTGTATGGAGTTATCTAGTAGAAAATGATCTGCTGTTTTTTGGTAGAATGTTGTGTGAGCTAAAGAAACGAGGAATAAAACACACACCATGATTAAAAAAATCAGATCGCATACTTTGTAATTAAAAATAAATAATTAATTTCAAAGAAATAAGAAGTAAAATGTGTAAGTATTCCTCAAAATGTGCTTTGGACTAAGTCCCCCGTCATCACAGCAAACGGGAGCAGACCCGAATAGGTATGTCTAGTTATTTTTTTAAAAATTTCCAGCCGTCTGTAAATTCATGTTTGAAAGAAAAAAGTAAATGAATATCTTACTTACTGTTTTTGTCTTGTTTTCTAGTGAATATCTGACAATTCTTAAATGGAGATACATTTACTTGGTAAGCAAAGTGGCTTAAGATATTATGTATTGTAATAGAAAATTGTTATAAAAACGTTTTGTTTTTGCTGGGAATTCTTGTATATATTTCACAGCTATATAATTAATTATAATAACGCACTTTTTGTTGATAAACATGTTAAAAAATACATTAACACAGAATAATGTGGCAACAAATCAAATGTGCATTTAAATGCAACAAGCAGAAAATAAATAAATAAAGCAAATGCATGGAAAAGAAACGAGGAATAAAACAAACACCGCGATTAAAAAAATCAGATCGCATACTTTGTAATTGAAAATAAATAATAATTAATTTCAAAGAAATAAGAAGTAAAATGTGTAAGTATTCCTCAAAATGTGCTTTGGACTAAGTCCCCGTCATCACAGCAAACGGGAGCAGACCCGAATAGGTATGTCTAGTTATTTTATTAAAAATTTCCAGCCGTCTGTAAATTCATGTTTGAAAGAAAAAAGTAAATGAATATCTTACTTACTGTTTTTGTCTTGTTTTCTTGTGAATATCTGACAATTCTTAAATGGAGATACATTTACTTGGTAAGCAAAGTGGCTTAAGATATTATGTATTGTAATAGAAAATTGTTATAAAAGCGTTTTGTGTTTGCTGGGAATTCACAGCCATATAATTAATTATAATAACGCACTTTTTGTTTATAAACATGTTAAAAAATACATTAACACAGAATAATGTGGCAACAAATCAAACGTGCATTTAAATGCAACAAGCAAAAATAAATAAACAAAGCAAATGCACGGAAAAGAAACGAGGAATAAAACAAACACCGCGATTAAAAAATCAGATCGTATACTTTGTAATAATTGAAATAAATTATAAAAATCAACAGGTTTATATTTAAAACAAGTAAAAAATATCTGCCAGCGGGGTAAGAAAAATAAACTTAATTCTAGTTTCAACTTAATTCAATAATAAACTCAATTTAGGTTTATTTTTCTTACCCCACTGGCAGATATTTTTACTTGTTTTAAGCCTTAACCTATTACATTTTAGAATTTATTTCAGTAAACAAGACTTAAATTCTAAGCCACTTTGCTTATTAAGTAAATGTATCTTGATTTAAGAATTATTTTTTAACTCGAAAACATGAATAAAATACTAAGTAAACGAACAGATTGGGATGTTCAAAACACTTAAACATTTTTTTTTCACTCTACCCTTCATATTACAGCTGTCGAAAAACCACAGCAACGTTGACAGACCTGGAAGCCATGATATATTAGCAGTTTTTAAAATAAGTTAAATCTAGAATCCTTATTGGTTTTAGATACTTAAAAGCAATGAATGATCTTCTTTCTTTTGAATTGATTTGGTATTATGGAGGAGCTCTGTGTCTGGTTATTGAAGATGATTTGGTCTTTGCTCCTATGTTGGCTTATTTTTTGTTATTTCCGTTACTATATATATATATTTTTTTCCCCTTTGTTTTTTCTGATTTGAGGTTATGAAAATGTTTTAATTTGTAATAAAGGTTTTTTGAAAATTCTAAACTCTCTCTCTCTCTCTCATGAGCGTGGATCAGTTCCTGCATCAAGGAAAAAATGCGCATCCTGGTAAATTTCAGAAGTTAGACGACTGAGCTGCAGCGGACAGCGTAAGATTTATGAAAACACATTTGAGAAGAAAGGCAAAGCATGTTTCACAGTTAATCCAAGACCATAATGACAATTTTGCGCTCTGTTTCCCGAAGCTCGTGGAGGCGTGGAGCAGCATACACAGTTAAGGTATGTGCGATCTACCGGCATTACCTTTACGATCGACGTATTGGATCTGCAAGCTGCAAGCAAATTAACTGAAGCTTTACTTCATGTTTCTGTTTGGTTAAGCGATGACTGCTTTTTCCCAACAGTTTGTGTGTGTGTTTTCTGCATGGGTTTAGAAAACATGAACTTCTGATCTGCTAGCTCAACGTTCTACTTCTGGGTTATACAATGAGAACGTATAGAGTTAAATGCCCGCTAGCCTCCACCCCAAAAGCCAGCGCCTTCGCCGGCTCCCCCTTTGGCTGCGTCTATTCCGGTATCGCTTCTCGGCCTTTTGGCTAAGATCAAGTGTAGTATCTGTTCTTATCAGTTTAATGTCTGATACGTCTCCTATCCGGGGACTATATGTTAAATGGATTTTTGACCTTCGGAAATGGAAGCGGAGCTTGCTCCTTCCACTCCATGCATCAACATGGTATTGCAGTGTTTCCATGAATGGTGCGCTCCCCTTCTCGGGGACAAATAAGTCAAGTATAAAAAAAGAATTTGCTTCTTCTGTGCGTGAATGACGGTGTTTTTTCTAATCCGTGTGTTTTAAAATTGCTGTGTTTTCGTTGGCTTTATTGGTTTAACGAAAAGCTTGCGTGGAAATGAACACGCTGCCCTGGTGAAAAAATAGTATGCTAAATATATTTAATTTTGATATACTTAAGTATACTTGCAGTCACACTAATGACCAGTATACTTAAAGTGTGCTATTGATTAGTTTATTTAAAGAGTGCTATTTTGGAACAACTAATTTTGTACTTAATATATTTTAGTTGTGTATTAATTGTAACAAAGTACAACTTTAAGTGTATTTAGTGTACTTTTGTGTGCTAAAGTGGAACAACTTTAAGTGTATTTAGTACAATTTAAGTACATGACTGTTTTTGTGCTAAATTCATGCTTGATAAGTGGATTTAGAGTGTGTTTTATTTATGTTAGGAGTACATTATACATGTATTATGAGTGTCTTGCAAACATACAATCAGTATACCTTAAATAGACTGTTTGCGTACATTCTATATATTTTTGGCCAATCCAAAATTCTAAAAACTGCCCTGGTGAAAAATGAATATGCCAAGTACATTACATTTTGTATACTTTTACATACCTGCAGCTAGATTAGTAATGAGTATACTTCAAGTGCGTTAATAATTAGTTAACTTAGAGTGCTATTTTGGGAATAGATTACTTTAGCTGGTAACATAACCAAAATAATTTTTTTCAAGTAAATAAAAGCTGATTAAAACAGTCAAAAACAATTCATTTTAAATATATTTAAAATATAGTTTTATTCACAGCATTCAAAGTGTACAGTATTTGCCTAAAAATTGAACAATTACTCATTGAAGAATGTCAAGATGATTGAGTTTACAACGTCTTTCTCTCCCAAATCAACTTTAGTCTGGCAGGTTTTGGTTCAGCCTTAGGAAATCTGAAAAAGAGAGACAATAAGCTCAATTAAAAAGTGTTTAATGTTAAAACATTACATTCATTTAAGACTTGCTGTATTAAATCTATAGTTTACTGGCAGAGATTGTATAGCAGATATATTTTTACCTAAACTAGAGCTTGACTTAAATGTCATCATATATATTAAGGGGCGGTTTCCCAGACAGGAATTAGACTAGTCCTAGACTAAAATAAATGTAAGAGCTGTCCAAACTGAAAACAACTTGCTCTGACATATCTTAAAATACATCAGTGCCCTTTGTTTTACATCGTAATGCACATAAGTAATGTTTTTAGTAAGGCATGTTTGTTAAAACTATCCTAATTAACTCTTTCACCGCCAGCGTTTTTAAAAAAAGTTGCCAGCCAGCGCCAGCGTTTTTCATGATTTTCACCAAAGTTTAATGCCTTCCAGAAAATGTTCTTCTTTAAATATATAAACATACAATATACCAAATGAAAGAGCAGACCCTCTGCTTTCAAACAAAAAAAACCGTTTCATCCTACCTTTAGTGGTTCTTTTGCAATCAGCTTTTGAATATGGGTAGGTTTTTGCAAAAACACCATATTTTGAGCAAAAAGCAGAAATAATTCCATTTTTATGACGGTTTTTTCATAGACATCCATTCAGAGCGATCTTTAAAACAGACACGGACATGCAGCAGCTTGGCATAGGGAAATACTTCCGGTTTTAAAAAGTTGCGGAAGGGCGCCACCTGGTGGATAATAGCGGTATTGCGGAAAGACGGAATATCTCGTCATTGGCGGGGAAGCGTTTTCTCTTAATTGACGAGAAATCTCGTCAATGGCGGGGAAAGAGTTAAACTAAGGTCTAGTCCTGGATAAAGCTAATCCCTGTCCGGGAAACCACCCCTAAGAGTTTTCATTATAATGACTTGCCTCTATGGGCTGCAAAATCCTCCTTACATAAAATACTTCAGCTCCTAAAGAAAGATTTTATTGTATTAAATTTAAATGTAAAACTTGTCAGAAAGAAAATGCAACAAGCAGACATTTGGGTGGTTTCCTGGAAAGGCATTAGCTTAAAACAGGACTAGGCCTTAGTTTAATTAAGAAATATACTAAATATATTTTGAAATAGTTTCAAAAAACATGCCTTAATAAAAACATTACCTGTGTGCATTTTGAGGCAAAACAAAGGGCATTGATGTATTTTAAGATATGTCAGTGCAAGTTGTTTTCAGTTTGGACAGCTCTTACATTTATTTTAGTCTAGGAGTAGTCTAATCCCTGTCCGGGAAACCGCCTCAATATGTATATAACGTTATCTAAACTGAAGCTTGATTTACTACTACGAATGAATTATTATATCTTAAGGGTTTAAAATGACTTGGCAAAGTCCTCCCTACAAATGTCTTTGAAAAACTTTAGCTTCTGAGGAAAGAATGCAGCATCATTAATACTAAATACAGTTAGGTAAAAGCCTTACAACCTCGAAACAGTCAATAAATGGTTAACTTTCACGCTACATTAAAAAACAGATTTTCTTTTTCTGACGCTACCTTTTTTCATTAACATATACATACACACCAATACATATATTTAACAAAACAATCGGGTGTACTAATTCGATATAACAGGCTAACAGTGCTATCTTTCAAACCTTTAACATTTAGCTATAAGCTAAGCTAAGCTACACAGCAGCTTATCACTAATATAGCGAGTTAGACACCGCGTTATTGACAACATTTCGCATTCGAAATATGATAGTCTACTGATAAACTTCAGAATGGTCAAACGATAATCAAATATAATTAATTTTAAGATATTTTAACGTACCTTGGGACTGAATCCGTCTGTCTTGAACGACTGGTAAAAATCAAAATACGTGCGTCGTGACGTCATCACACACACGTCAGATGCATTATTCAAATCTCAGAATTCACTTTTCTCTGAAATGCATTTACGAAAACTGTTTAAGTTAATTCATGTGTACAGCTAAAAGCTGTATGCAATTGACTCAAAAACTACAAAAAAACAAACACTCATATTCCCCTTACGAAAATGAATGTTTTTTTGTGGTAAAAGTTTAGTAACCATGTTTTTTTTTGGTGTATTGATTATTATTAGCAAAACCATGGTTATTTTGTGGTAAAACACAGTTAATTGGTTTATCTAATGCTTGACTATAGTGAAGTTAAATTGTAACTTATTATGTTAATAGTATATTACAAATGTATACATCTACAATATAAAATGTAACTGAACATACTGCTCTCTCGTAATTTTAAGCCCACGTTATTTCTCCATAAAATAATATACATTTGTACACCCCATATACTTTCAAAATGTACTTAAAATATACTGTTTCTAAAGAATACTAAATAATGTATTTTAGAAATATACTGTCAGTGCATTATTATAATGATAACTTTAAGCATACCGATAAAGTATACCTAAAATACATTTTAAAATAAGTTTAAATTTAGTATACTTTAAAAATTGCACAAAACTTTAACTTTAAGTATATTTTTCTAAAGTATACTTTTAGAAAATATACTAAAGTATAATTATTTTGAAGTATGTTAAAAGTTTAATTGTAAAAAATACGCGCAAATATGTTGTAAGCATACTTTAAATATGTTTAAAGAAAGTACATTCCTTTATAAGTATATTTGTAATGTACTATTGCAAAGTTAAATATACTTGAAATACAATAAAGTATATTTGTTTTTCACCAGGGTGATAAAGAAATGTTTTTGTAATGTATTTAATTATTTTCTTTACAAGTTTGTGGTGGTGATCCGAGGACGAATTAAACATCCTCGACACAGCTGAAGGTGCAACAAAAGCGAAAGAGGCCGATTGGAATGTTAAAAACACCTGAAAACTTTTTTTCACTACCCTTCATACTACAGCTGTCGAAAAACCACAGCAACGTCGACAGACCTGGAGGCATAGCTGTACTTGTTTAACTCACAACGACAACGGGTAAGTCATTGAGCCCTGTGTTTTTATTTATCCACGTTCTAAAATTGCTATGCTTTCGTTGTTTCTTGATTGCTCTGTACATTTATTTGTTTCTATTCCACGTAAAGTTACTTTGTAATAACGAAACCATATATTTGAATGCGCAATTTAAATCCATTTGATTTAAATTGTTTCACATATTTCACTCTACACGGTTCAACCGGGCTGGAAACGGAATAAAAATAGGGTAGATCTCGAAGAATGTTTGGTCTCAGACGTGGCTTCGTGCGCTTTCCACCTGGTCACACACAGTAATGAAATGTTAGTCGGATGGCCTTCGGGGGCGCCGTCGATGTGATCGGTCACAGGAAGATGCGGCCGTCTGGCCTCAAAGGGTGTCGCTCATACTTACCTGGCAGGGGAGACACCATGATCATGAAGGTGGTTCACCCAGGGCGAGGCTCAGCCATTGCACTCCGGTTGTGCTGACCCTTTGCGAATTCCCCAAATGTGGGAATCTCGACTGCAAAATTTCTGATAGTGGGGGACTGCGTTCGCGCTCTCCCCTGACCTTTGTGTTAAAAATAGATTCTTTTGTCCAAGAGACGTCTAACCACGGCCCAAGAATACATTAGTCATCAAAAAAGCGGCTATTTAACGACTACATAATTTCTAATAGACAGCGAATATGTGTCTAGGCTAAAACAAGGCTTAATTTGGGCTGTCAGTGAAAATCTAATAGACGTTTGACCATTCCAAAAGAATAGACTAGCCATTCAATAGAACCACAATCAAACGGCTACATGTCTAAGAGACAGTCAACAAAATAATGCTTAGATGATTCTTTTCCTTCCAATATAAGAGGTTCTCGGGAATGGCAATCATCCAAACTAATAAATTATAAAGGCTTTTATAAGAAAATGACAACAGTTAAACAACATAGACAGCGTTGGGCAATACAAAATGCTAATAAATACAAGACAAATTGAAATATTGTACATCCATGTACATTAAACAAGCCAACAAATCTGCCAATGGGCTACGACAATTTTTCTTGAATTGTTTATATCTAGTTTTGTTTCTTACCCCTTTGGCAGAGTTATTTGCTTGTTTTAAGCCCAAATTCGCTTAAATTTTGAGTTTTTTTCTCCCTAAAGGCTAGGCTTATTTTCTTAGGGCATTTTGCTCATCAAAAAATGCATCTTATTTTAAGACTTTCTAGATATTTGTACAGTGAAAACAGTTCGAAATAACAAGTAAGAAATGATTTTTGCAATGTATTCATTCATTCGCTACCCTTCATACTACAGCTGTCGAAAAACCACAGCAACGTCGACAGACCTGGAAGCGTAGCTGTATTTGTTTAACTCACAAAGACAACGGGTAAAGTATTTTCTTGATTACCTAAATGACTTGCTGTAAGAAAATAAGTTTAGGTTTAAGGGGGGGAAATACAGTTTAAAGGGATTCTTCAATTTATGATGATAATTCTGTCATCATTTACTCATGCATACAGGCTTACAACAACACGAGGATTAGTTTTTTTCTGAGTAACACAAAAGAAGGTATTTTGAGGAATGATGGTAAACCCACAGCAGATAGTCACCATTGACTTCCATAGTAGGAATAAAAAAAATATGCTGAAATTTATTAGGTACCATCAACCGTGTGCTAACCATCACTTTGCAAAATATTTTCTTCATCATTTATCACGATACTTCCAAAATATTTTTTCCTACTAAGTCAATATTTCATTATTTGCTTTACAAGCTTAAAAATGATGGTGACATGATTCCATGGTAATCACAAACAGTTAAACAAGTAAAATAATCACCATTACTTTTAAAAGCATTTTGAAAATTGCTTGCTTATGCTGGGAGTAAAGGTATTTCACGCAGTGCGCATCCTCTTTAAAAGGTAATGTATGCTTCTTTTAAAGCTGACACATTTGCCACATTAAAATAACAGAAATGTGTACTGTTTAAACTTTTTGGAGCCGGTGTGTCTGTGTTCTTGGGGCACACATCTACATGTAAAAGCAGAATTGCTTATTATTCTTCTCTATTTCTTGTATAGGTCAATTATGAGTGAAGAACCGTTCACCAAATGAAGACCGCAGCCAGGTGACGGGATTCTGTGGTAATCGCAAACAGGTAAACCAGTAAAATATTCATCATTTATTGTTAAAATAATTTTGAAAATTGAAGTTCTGTGTGTTCTTATTGTACTTTATTTATTTCTGCAGGTAAGCACCATACCGTAAGCTTCATTCCCTTTATAACAGGTAAGGTTCATACTGTTTTATTCTTTTGTACTGTTTTATTCGTACTGTTTTAAATCATTCAGTAAATGCAAAGTTAAACTGATGTGTTTTTAATCTAGATTTAAAAGTGTCTACTGTTGAAGCACATCTGATCTCTTCTGAAAGCTGATAATAACTAAATGCTTATGCACCTTGTTTTGAGTGAACCCTTGTTTTTTCTAAATGACCTGATCCTATTGATCCGAGTAATCGGTTTCATATTCGATTAGCATATCTGTCATGTATTTCGGCCCGTAGCCATGAAGTGGTTTTTAAACAAGTAACAGTACTTTTTTTAATCCATTGTCCATTGCAATAATCGGCCCTGCTGGTGATGAAAGCATGAACAAGTTTCTCTAAGTCCTGTCTTGAGACAAAACCTCCAATTCTGGCAATATTTCTGAGATGGTAGTAAAAGCAGAATTCCTTATTATTTTTCTCTATCTCAGGCTCTATGGCATATATGTCATGATTTTATTTGTCTATTTATATGTCTATTTACAAGGACTGCCTTGGCCAAATGTTATTGTTAATTAATATTGAAGCAGTTATTTAACATATTTCCTTTGAGTAGTGATTTGTGTAATGATCCATATATCTATTTTTATGTATATTTTTAACTTAGGAATGTGATTTTAAAGCACATATTTGTTATTGTATGACACCTCTCATGTTATGAAAGTAAAAAATAAATGTATTTTCTGATGTCTTGCATTTCTGTTTTTAAACTGTTAATCCTTATCAAGTGCTATACATTAGAAAGTGGATAAATAACAAAAATGTCACTCCTGACAGCTGATAAATTAATCGTTCTTTATAGCACCACTGAGGTGAGCACTTTTCAAGGCAAGATTCTTTATAGAACCGTATAAAAAGGTTCTATATAGTAACAAATAAGGGTTCTTCAGCTTGTAACCATAGCAGAACCCGTTTTTTTTTGTTACTATTTAGGAGCATTTGTCTTTAGAGTGTTGCGTAGGTTCGAAACTTTCAAACTTTTAACCAAAAAAAAAAAAAGGGTCACACGGTTTTATTTGTGGTGTGGACATGAACACGCTGCAGGCATTGAAATGTAATTTGTAATTTATTGTCTCATTTCATATTTAACAAATAGGAAGCAAAGTGCTATTCAATCAGTTTAACTAAACAACTGGTGTTCCTCAATTTTGGGGCCTATTTTGTTCAGAATATCAGTTTTGTTCAGTTTTGTATGTGCATGCAAAAAGCATTCAGCGAGCAAATTAACTGAAGCTTTACCTTCGTGTTTCTTTTTGTATGAGTGATAACTGTTTCTGTATGTATTTGTATGTTTTTTTTACAAGTATAGAGTGAAATGCACACGGTGAGTAATGAACGCAGACCTTCAGTGCCGGACCTCTGACCCGCTAACCTCCATCCCGACAGCCAGCGCCTTCTCCGGATGCCATTGCGGTATAGCTTCTCGGCTTTTTGGGTAAGATCGAGTGGACACCGGGGACTACACGTTTAAATGGATTTTTGACCTTCGGCTATGGAAGCGAGGCTTGCTCCGTCCACTCCGTGCATCGACTCTGGCGTTTTCCGGGGACAAATAAGGTGAGTTTAAAACCAGAGTTTGCTTCTTTTGTGCGTGGTTGCCAGTTTGTTTGCCAATCCGTGGTCCATAATAAGTTCCGCTTCGTGGTTTCTCCATCGCTCAGTACTTTTCTGTGTTTCTATTTTACGTAAAGCTAACACCAAAACGATTGTGGAAAGCGCTATATAGATTGTTCTCAAAGAAAAAACGAGAAACAAACCCATGTGAATATGGGTCAAATTATCTAGGCGGAGCACTTCGTTCAAAGAAAAACGCAACAGAATTGTTTGCGTTGAACAAAGACAATGGTGCGTGCAGACATCGAATGTGTATTGTGGATAAAAAATGGCCAGTGGGGTGGGACAATTTTTCTTGAATTAAGTGTTTATGGGAAAAGTTCACAAATTTTTTCTTACCCTGTAGGCAGATTTATTTGCTTGTTTTAAGCATAAAATAACAGGAGAAGAAATTGTGTAGGGGGAGCAGAGGGGTTTTTTTTTTCGTTCAAAGAAAAGCAGCGTGGCACAAATGAATGTTTGGCTGAAATGCTATCGTAATTTCCCCCTTAATTTTCCTTACAAACATGAAACCAGAGAGAAGGGCCAGTTGGCATCGAATTGCACCTTGTATTCGGTGATTGATTGAGGAAAAATATGCGTATGTGTATATATACACTTGCTTTGTTGAACAGAGACAATGGCCGCGTGGTCCAGCGTCACCTATATGCCTATTTCACAAAATGGCGCCTTTGACCGGAAGTAGGGAAAACATCGTTCAGGTTGCACCACTACGATGGCCACTCAATATAGTATGGACTGACAGCTGCTTTGTTTTCTCCTACACATGAATTTACTTGTAAAAATAACAATAACATATATTGTCGATTGGTGTTATATTATTTTTTTAGCATTTCGTATTATCAAAATATATCATATGTTAGACAGCTGTCAATTTTAAATAAAATAACGAGACATACATAACTATTCGTGTCTGCTCCCGTTTATTGTAATGAGTCTGCACATTTGGAGAAATACTTAGACATTTTACTTCTTATTTCTTTAGACTGAATAATTACAGTGCATTGAAAATGCGCTGTACTGTTCTTACTGGGCTTTTTATTATTATGTTGGCTTGACAAAGCCAACATACTGTTCTTCGATCTAAGCTTATTAGTGGTGCTTGCATTTATGCAAGGCATCACTATTACTATTGCTCATACTTATTATTAGTGGTGCTTGCATTTATGCAAAGCATCACTATTACTATCTTGCATACTTATTATTATTATTATTAGTGGTGCTTGCATTTATGCAAAGCATCACTATTACTATCTTGCATACTTATTATTATTATTATTATTATTCTTCTTTTTCTGGACACTTTTTCGGCGCGTAACTCGTCCCGCACGCTTTGTCGTAGACCCATAAATTAGGGCTCAAATCGACCGGCTTATTGAGGAGAGGTGTGCTATGACTTTTATAAGCGATCGGGTGCAGGATTTCCGAAAGGGGGGCGAAAAACCACCCAAAAAATCCCATTGACTTAACATTGCGCCCAACTTTGACGAGTCATAGCTCCGCTCGAGGATTTTGTAGAAACATGTGGGTTACAACATTTGAAGAGGGTGGTAGGCTCTGTAAGAACATGGATTACAATGGGGTGTAAGTTGTACCCCTGGGGTGTAAGAGGTGCCCAAAAGTGCCCCAATGAAAAGTCAATGGGGCAAAATCCCATAGACTTACCATTGCAAAAATTTTGACGGGTCATAGGTCCGAGCCAGGATTTCATAGAAACATGTGGGTTACTAAATTTGAAGAGGGTGCTAGACTCTGTCAGGACGTCCCCCACAATGGGGTGTAAGGTTACCATAGCAACCATTTTTGGGCACCCTAGCAACCTATACCATAGACTGCCATTATAAAATGCCCGGATGGATATCTTTGCACCACAGTGTCATAGAGACATGGGGGTGGGCTCATTTTACTCAGGCATCCAATCAGTCTCTCAGGATCCTTACAGACTTACTAAGCCACGCCCCTAGCAACCACTTTTGAGCACCCTAGCAACATAAAATACAAACAGTTATATCTCGGCATCAGAACATCGTAGAGACACGGGGGTTGGACCGTTTTACTTGTGACTAGGGGTGTAACAATTGGGCACATCATTGGCCACTCCCAAGCCACGCCCCTAGCAACCAAATTTGAGCACCCTAGCAACCGAATAAACAAAGCCTTATATCTCCGCATCAGAACATCGTAGAGACACGGGGTTTGGACCGTTTTACTTGTGACTCGGAGTGTAATCACTGGGCACATCATTGGCCACTCCCAAGCCACGCCCCTAGCAACCAAATACAGTACCCTAGCAACAGAGTAAACAAAGCCTTATATCTCCGCATCAGAACATCGTAAAGACACGGGGGTTGGACCGTTTTACTTGTGACTCGGAGTGTAATCACTGGGCACATAATTGGCCACTCCCAAGCCACGCCCCTAGCAACCAAATACAGTACCCTAGCAACAGAGTAAACAAAGCCTTATATCTCCGCATCAGAACATCGTAGAGACACGGGGGTTGGACCGTTTTACTTGTGACTCGGAGTGTAATCACTGGGCACATCATTGGCCACTCCCAAGCCACGCCCCTAGCAACCAAATACAGTACCCTAGCAACAGAGTAAACAAAGCCTTATATCTCCACATCAGAACATCGTAGAGACATGGGGGTTTGACCGTTTGACTCGTGACTCGGAGGGTAATCACTAGTGGATGCCATTTTTCCCCTAGCAACCAAATACAGTACCCTAGCAACAGAGTAAACAAAGCCTTATATCTCCGCATCAGAACATCGTAGAGACACGGGGGTTGGACCGTTTGACTCGTGACTCAGATTGTAATCATTATGGGATGCCAATTTTTTCCCTAGCAACCAAATATAGTACCCTAGCAACAGAGTAAACAAAGCCTTATATCTCAGTATCAGAACATCGTAGAGACATGGGGGTTGGACCGTTTTACTTGTGACTCGGAGTGTAATCACTGGGCACATCATTGGCCACTCCCAAGCCACGCCCCTAGCAACCAAATACAGTACCCTAGCAACAGAGTAAACAAAGCCTTATATCTCTGCACCAGAACATCGTTGAGACACGGGGGTTGGACCGTATGACTCGTGACTCAGAGTGTAATCATTATGGGATGCCAAATTTTTCCCTAGCAACCAAATACAGTACCCTAGCAACCGGATAAACACAGCCTTATATCTCCACATCAGAACATCGTACAGACACGGGAGTTGGATCGTTTAACTTTTGGCTTGGAGTATAATCATATATGGTCCCCAGAATTTTGCCACGGCAAGCACCACTCACATTTTCTTCAGGAAATGTACCTATCTAGTTATTATTATTATTCTTCTTTTTCTGGACACTTTTTCGGCGCGTAACTCGTCCCGCACGCTTTGTCGTAGACCCATAAATTAGGGCTCAAATCGACCGGCTTATTGAGGAGAGGTGTGCTATGACTTTTATAAGCGATTGGGTGCAGGATTTCCGAAAGGGGGGCGAAAAACCACCCAAAAAATCCCATTGACTTAACATTGCGCCCAACTTTGACGAGTCATAGCTCCGCTCGAGGATTTTGTAGAAACATGTGGGTTACAACATTTGAAGAGGGTCGTAGGCTCTGTAAGAACATGGATCACAATGGGGTGTAAGTTGTACCCCTGGGGTGTAAGAGGTGCCCAAAAGTGCCCCAATGAAAAGTCAATGGGGCAAAATCCCATAGACTTACCATTGCAAAAATTTTGACGGGTCATAGGTCCGAGCCAGGATTTCATAGAAACATGTGGGTTACTAAATTTGAAGAGGGTGCTAGACTCTGTCAGGACGTCCCCCAAAATGGGGTGTAAGGTTACCATAGCAACCATTTTGGGCACCCTAGCAACCTATACCATAGACTGCCATTATAAAATGCCCGGATGGATATCTTTGCACCACAGTGTCATAGAGACATGGGGGTGGGCTCATTTTACTCAGGCATCCAATCAGTCTCTCAGGATCCTTACAGACTTACTAAGCCACGCCCCTAGCAACCACTTTTGAGCACCCTAGCAACATAAAATACAAACAGTTATATCTCGGCATCAGAACATCGTAGAGACACGGGGGTTGGACCGTTTTACTTGTGACTAGGGGTGTAACAATTGGGCACATCATTGGCCACTCCCAAGCCACGCCCCTAGCAACCAAATTTGAGCACCCTAGCAACCGAATAAACAAAGCCTTATATCTCCGCATCAGAACATCGTAGAGACACGGGGTTTGGACCATTTTACTTGTGACTCGGAGTGTAATCACTGGGCACATCATTGGCCACTCCCAAGCCACGCCCCTAGCAACCAAATACAGTACCCTAGCAACAGAGTAAACAAAGCCTTATATCTCCGCATCAGAACATCGTAGAGACACGGGGGTTGGACCGTTTTACTTGTGACTCGGAGTGTAATCACTGGGCACATAATTGGCCACTCCCAAGCCACGCCCCTAGCAACCAAATACAGTACCCTAGCAACAGAGTAAACAAAGCCTTATATCTCCGCATCAGAACATCGTAGAGACACGGGGGTTGGACCGTTTTACTTGTGACTCGGAGTGTAATCACTGGGCACATCATTGGCCACTCCCAAGCCACGCCCCTAGCAACCAAATACAGTACCCTAGCAACAGAGTAAACAAAGCCTTATATCTCCGCATCAGAACATCGTAGAGACACGGGGGTTGGACCGTTTGACTCGTGACTCGGAGGGTAATCACTAGTGGATGCCATTTTTTCCCTAGCAACCAAATACAGTACCCTAGCAACAGAGTAAACAAAGCCTTATATCTCCGCATCAGAACATCGTAGAGACACGGGGTTTGGACCGTTTGACTCGTGACTCGGAGGGTAATCACTAGTGGATGCCATTTTTTTCCCTAGCAACCAAATACAGTACCCTAGCAACAGAGTAAACAAAGCCTTATATCTCCGCATCAGAACATCGTAGAGACACGGGGTTTGGACCGTTTGACTCGTGACTCGGAGGGTAATCACTAGTGGATGCCATTTTTTTCCCTAGCAACCAAATACAGTACCCTAGCTACAGAGTAAACAAAGCCTTATATCTCCGCATCAGAACATCGTAGAGACACGGGAGTTGGATCGTTTTACTTTTGGCTTGGAGTATAATCATATATGATCTCCAGAATTTTGCCACGGCAAGCACCACTCACATTTTCTTCAGGAAATGTACCTATCTAGTTTATAATTATTATTCTTCTTTTTCTGGACACTTTTTCGGCGCGTAACTCGTCCCGCACGGTTTAACGTAGTCCCACGAAAGAGGGCTCAAATCGACCGGATTATTGAGGAGAGGTGTGCTATGACTTTTATAAGGGATCGGGTGCAGGATTTCTGAAAGGGGGGCAAAAAACCACCCGAAAAATCCCATTGACTTAACATTGCGCCCAACTTTGATGAGTCATAGCTCCTCTCAAGGATTTTGTTGAAACATGTGGGTTACAACTTTTGAAGAGGGTGGTAGGCTCTGTAAAAACATGGATCACAATGGGGTGTAAGTTGTACCCCTGGGGTGTAAGAGGCACCCAAAAATTCCCATTGACTTATAATGGGGCAGGAAACATGCCCATATAAGGGAATAAAACAGTTCCAGATGGGATATCTTTGCTTTACAGTGTCGTAGAGATAAGTGGGTGGGCTCATTTCACTCGGGCATCCAATCAGTCTCTCAGGATCATCCCAGAGCTATTAAGCCACGCCCCTAGCAACAATTTTGGGCACCCTAGCAACATCTCCCATAGACTGCCATTATAAAATGCCCAGATGGATATCTTTGCATCACACTGTCACAGAGACATGGGGCTGGGCTCATTTTACTCAGGCACCCAATCAGTCTCTCAGGATCCTTACATAGGTATTAAGCCACGCCCCTAGCAACCACTTTTGAGCACCCTAGCAACTTAAAATTCAAACAGTTATATCTCCGCATCAGAACATCGTAGAGACACGGGGGTTGGACCGTTTGACTCGTGACTCGGAGTGTAATCATTATGGGATGCCAATTTTTTCCTAGCAACCAAATACAGTACCCTAGCAACAGAGTAAACAAAGCCTTATATCTCGGCATCAGAACATCGTAGAGACACGGGGGTTGGACCGTTTGACTCGTGACTCAGAGTGTAATCATTATGGGATGCCAATTATTTCCCTAGCAACCAAATACAGTACCCTAGCAACAGAGTAAACAAAGCCTTATATCTCCGCATCAGAACATCGTAGAGACACAGGTGTTGGACCGTTTGACTCGTGACTCGGAGTGTTATCATTATGGGATGCCAATTTTTCCCTAGCAACCAAATACAGTACCCTAGCAACAGAGTAAACAAAGCCTTATATCTCCGCATCAGAACATCGTAGAGACACAGGTGTTGGACCGTTTGACTCGTGACTCGGAGTGTAATCATTATGGGATGCCAATTTTTCCCTAGCAACCAAATACAGTACCCTAGCAACAGAGTAAACAAAGCCTTATATCTCCGCATCAGAACATCGTAGAGACACGGGGGTTGGACCGTTTGACTCGTGACTCGGAGTGTAATCATTATGGGATGCCAATTTTTTCCCTAGCAACCAAATACAGTACCCTAGCAACAGAGTAAACAAAGCCTTATATCTCCACATCAGAACATCGTAGAGACACGGGGGTTGTACCGTTTGACTCGTGACTCAGAGTGTAATCATTATGGGATGCCATTTTTTTCCCTAGCAACCAAATACAGTACCCTAGCAACAGAGTAAACAAAGCCTTATATCTCCGCATCAGAACATCGTAGAGACACGGGGATTGGACCGTTTAACTCGTGACTCAGAGTGTAATCATTATGGGTTGCCAATTTTTTCCCTAGCAACCAAATACAGTATCCTAGCAACAGAGTAAACAAAGCCTTATATCTCCGCATCAGAACATCGTAGAGACACGGGGGTTGGACCGCTTGACTCGTGACTCGAAGTGTAATCACTAGTGGATGCCATTTTTTCCCCTAGCAACCAAATACATTACCCTAGCAACAGAATAAACAAAGCCTAATATCTCCACATCAGAACATCGTAGAGACACGGGGGTTGGACCGCTTGACTCGTGACTCGAAGTGTAATCACTAGTGGATGCCAATATTTTCCCTAGCAACCAAATACAGTACCCTAGCTACCAAATAAACAAAGCCTTATATCTCTGCATCACAACATCGTAGAGACACGGGGGTTGGACCATTTTACTTTTGGCTTGGAGTATAATCATAAATTGTCCCCCGAAACTTGCCACGGCAAGCACCACTCACATTTTCTTCAGGAAATGTACCTATCTAGTTATTATTCTTCTTTTACTGGACACTTTTTCGGCGCGTAACTCGTCTCGCACGGTTTGGCGTAGTGCCATGAAAGAGGGCTCAAATCGACCGGATTATTGAGGAGAGGTGTGCTATGACTTTTATAAGCGATCGGGTGCAGGATTTCCGAAAGGGGCGCGAAAAACCTCCCGAAAACGTCCCATTGACTTTACATTGCGTCGAACTTTGGAAGGTCATAGCTCCACTCTAGGATTTTGTAGAAACATGTGGGTTACAGCATTTGAAGAGGGTGGTAGGCTCTGTAAGAACATACATCACATTGGGGTGTAAGTTGTACCCCTGGGGTGTAAGAGGTGCCCAAAAGTGCCCTAATGGAAAGTCAATGGGGCGAAAATCCCATAGACTAACATTGCCAAAAAAATTTGACAGGTCACAGGTCCAAGTGAGGATTTCATAGAAACATGTGGGTTACTAACATTGAAGAGGGTGCTAGACTCTGTCAGGACGTCCCCCACAATGGGGTGTAAGGTTACCCTAGCAACCGTTTTGGGCACCCTAGCAACACCTCCCATAGACTGCCATTATAAAATGCCCAGGTGGATATCTTTGCAGCACAGTGTCATAGAGACATGGGGGTGGGCTCATTTTACTCAGGCATCCAATCAGTCTCTCAGGTTCCTTAAAGACTAACTAAGCCACGCCCCTAGCAACCACTTTTGAGCACCCTAGCAACATAAAATTCAAACAGTTATATCTCGGCATCAGAACATCGTAGAGACACGGGGGTTGGACCGGTTTACTTGTGACTAGGGGTGTAACAATTGGGCACATCATTGGCCACTCCCAAGCCACGCCCCTAGCAACCAAATTTGAGCACCCTAGCAACCGAATAAACAAAGCCTTATATCTCCGCATCAGAACATCGTAGAGACACGGGGTTTGGACCGTTTGACTCATGACTCGGAGGGTAATCACTAGTGGATGCCATTTTTTTCCCTAGCAACCAAATGCAGGACCCTAGCAACAGAGTAAACAAAGCCTTATGTCTCCGCATCAGAACATCGTAGAGACACGGGGGTTGGACCGTTTGACACATGACTCGGAGGGTAATCACTAGTGGATGCCAATTTTTTCCCTAGCAACCAAATACCGTACCCTAGCAACAGTGTAAACAAAGCCTTATATCTCCGCATCAGAACATCGTAGAGACACGGGGGTAGGACCGTTTGACTTGTGACTTAGAGTGTAATCACCAGTGGATGCCAATTTTTTCCCTAGCAACCAAATACAGTACCCTAGCAACAGTGTAAACAAAGCCTTATATCTCAGCATCAGAACATCGTAGAGACACGGGGGTTGGACCGTTTTACTCGTGACTCGGCATGTAATCACTAGTGGATGCCAATTTTTTCCCTAGCAACCAAATACAGTACCCTAGCAACAGTGTAAACAAAGCCTTATATCTCCGCATCAGAACATCGTAGAGACACGGGGGTTGGACCGTTTTACTCGTGACTCGGCATGTAATCACTAGTGGATGTCAATTTTTTCCCTAGCAACCAAATACAGTACCCTAGCAACAGTGTAAACAAAGCCTTATATCTCCGCATCAGAACATCGTAGAGACACGGGGGTTGGACCGTTTGACTTGTGACTTAGAGTGTAATCACCAGTGGATGCCAATTTTTTCCCTAGCAACCAAATACAGTACCCTAGCAACAGTGTAAACGAAGCCTTATATCTCCGCATCAGAACATCGTAGAGACACGGGGGTTGGACCGTTTAACTCGTGACTCTGAGTGTAATCACTAGTGGATGCCAAATTTTTCCATAGCAACCAAATACAGTACCCTAGCAACCGCATAAACAAAGCCTTATATCTCTGCATCAAAACCTCATTGAGACACGGGGGTTGGAACGCTTTACTTTTGGGTTGGAGTATAATCATATATTGTCCTGAGAATTTTGCCACGGCAAGCACCACTTTACATTTTCTTCAGGAAATGTACCTATCTAGTTATTATTAGTGGTGCTTGCATTTATGCAAAGCATCACTATTACTATCTTGCATACTTATTATTATTAGTGGTGCTTGCATTTATGCAAAGCATCACTATTACTATTGCTCAGGGATATTATTATTAGTGGTGCTTGCATTTATGCAAAGCATCACTATTACTATCTTGCATACTTATTATTAGTGGTGCTTGCATTTATGCAAGGCATCACTATTATTATTGCTCATACTTATTATTAGTGGTGCTTGCATTTATGCAAGGCATCACTATTACTATTCCTCAGGGATATTATTAGTGGTGCTTGCATTTATGCAAGGCATCACTATTACTATTGCTCATACTTATTATTTATTTATATCTTTATTTATTATTCTTATATCTGGACACTTTTTCGGCGCGTAACTCGTCCCACACGGTTTGTCGTAGACCAATAAAACAGGGCTCAAAATGACCGGCTTATTGAGGACACGTCTGCTATGACTTTTATAAGGGATCGGGTGCAGGATTTCCGAAAGGGGGGCGAAAAACCACCCGAAAAATCCCATTGACTTAACATTGCGCCCAACTTTGACGAGTCATAGCTCCGCTCAAGGATTTTATAGAAACATGTGGGTTACAACATTTGAAGAGGGTGGTAGACTCTGTAACAACATGGATCACAATGGGGTGTAAGTTGTACCCCTGGGGTGTAAGAGGTGCCCAAAAATGCCCAATGAAAAGTCAATGGGGCAAAATCCCATAGACTTAACATTGGAAAAATTTTGACGCGTCATAGGTACGAGTGAGGATTTCATAGAAACATGTGGGTTACATTATTTGAAGAGGGTGGTAGGCTATGTAAGAACATACATGACATTGGGGTGTAAGTTGTACCCCTGGGGTGTAAGAGGCACCCGAAAATTCCCATTGACTTATAATGGGGCAGGAAACATGCCCATATAAGGGAATAAAAAAGTTCCAGATGGGATATCTTCGCTTTACAATGTCGTAGAGACACGGGGGTTGGACCGTTTTACTCATGACTCAGAGTGTAATCATTATGGGATGCCAATTTTTTCCCTAGCAACCAAATACAGTACCCTAGCAACAGAGTAAACAAAGCCTTATATCTCCGCACCAGAACATCGTAGAGACACGGGGGTTGGACCTTTTGACTTGTGACTCGGAGTGTAATCATTATGGGATGCCATTTTTTTCCCTAGCAACCAAATACAGTACCCTAGCAACAGAGTAAACAAAGCCTTATATCTCCGCACCAGAACATCGTAGAGACACGGGGGTTGGACCTTTTGACTTGTGACTCGGAGTGTAATCATTATGGGATGCCATTTTTTTCCCTAGCAACCAAATACAGTACCCTAGCAACAGAGTAAACAAAGCCTTATATCTCCGCACCAGAACATCGTAGAGACACGGGGGTTGGACCGTTTGACTAGTGACTCAGAGTGTAATCATTATGGGATGCCAATTTTTTCCCTAGCAACCAAATACAGTACCCTAGCAACAGAGTAAACAAAGCCTTATATCTCCGCATCAGAACATCGTAGAGACACGGGGGTTGGACCTTTTGACTTGTGACTCGGAGTGTAATCATTATGGGATGCCATTTTTTTCCCTAGCAACCAAATACAGTACCCTAGCAACAGAGTAAACAAAGCCTTATATCTCCGCACCAGAACATCGTAGAGACACGGGGGTTGGACCGTTTGACTAGTGACTCAGAGTGTAATCATTATGGGATGCCAATTTTTTCCCTAGCAACCAAATACAGTACCCTAGCAACAGAGTAAACAAAGCCTTATATCTCCGCATCAGAGCATCGTAGAGACACGGGGGTTGGACCGTTTGACTCGTGACTCGGAGTGTAATCATTATGGGATGCCAATTTTTTCCCTAGCAACCAAATACAGTACCCTAGCAACAGAGTAAACAAAACCTTATATCTCCGCATCAGAACATCGTAGAGACACGGGGGTTGGACCGTTTTACTTGTGACTCGGAGTGTAATTACTGGGCACATAATTGGCCACTCCCAAGCCACGCCCCTAGCAACCAAATACAGTACCCTAGCAACAGAGTAAACAAAGCCTTATATCTCCGCATCAGAACATCGTAGAGACACGGGGGTTGGACCGTTTTACTTGTGACTCGGAGTGTAATTACTGGGCACATAATTGGCCACTCCCAAGCCACGCCCCTAGCAACCAAATACAGTACCCTAGCAACAGAGTAAACAAAGCCTTATATCTCCACATCAGAACATCGTAGAGACATGGGGGTTGGACCGTTTGACTCATGACTCGGAGGGTAATCACTAGTGGATGCCATTTTTTCCCCTAGCAACCAAATACAGTACCCTAGCAACAGAGTAAACAAAGCCTTATATCTCCGCATCAGAACATCGTAGAGACACGGGGGTTGGACCGTTTGACTTATGACTCGGAGGGTAATCACTAGTGGATGCAATTTTTTTCCCTAGCAACCAAATACAGTACCCTAGCAACAGAGTAAACAAAGCCTTATATCTCCGCATCAGAACATCGTAGAGACACGGGGGTTGGACCGTTTGACTCGTGACTCGGAGGGTAATCACTAGTGGATGCCATTTTTTCCCCTAGCAACCAAATACAGTACCCTAGCAACAGAGTAAACAAAGCCTTATATCTCCGCATCAGAACATCGTAGAGACACGGGGTTTGGACCGTTTGACTCGTGACTCGGAGGGTAATCACTAGTGGATGCCATTTTTTCCCTAGCAACCAAATACAGTACCCTAGCAACAGAGTAAACAAAGCCTTATATCTCCGCATCAGAACATCGCAGAGACACGGGGTTTGGACCGTTTGACTCGTGACTCGGAGGGTAATCACTAGTGGATGCCATTTTTTTCCCCTAGCAACCAAATACAGTACCCTGGCAACAGAGTAAACAAAGCCTTATATCTCCGCATCAGAACATCGTAGAGACACGGGAGTTGGATCGTTTTACTTTTGGCTTGGAGTATAATCATATATGATCTCCAGAATTTTGCCACGGCAAGCACCACTCACATTTTCTTCAGGAAATGTACCTATCTAGTTATTATTATATTTTATTCTTATGTCTGCACACTTTTTCGGCGCGTAACTCGTCCCGCACGGTTTGTCGTAGACACATGAATGAAGGCTCAAATTGACCGGTTTATTGAGGAGAGGTGTGCTATGACTTTTATAAGCGATCGGGTGCAGGATTTCCGAAAGGGGGGCGAAAAACCACCCCAAAAATCCCATTGACTTAACATTGGACCGAACTTTGACGGGTCATAGCTCCGCTCGAGGATTTTGTAGAAACATGTGGGTTCTAACATTTGAAGAGGGTGGTAGGCTCTGTAAGAACATACATCACATTGGGGTGTTAGTTGTACCCCTGGGGTGTAAGAGGCACCCGAAATTTCCCATTGACTTATAATGGGGCAGGAAACATGCCCATATAAGGGAATAAAAAAGTTCCAGATGGAATATCTTCGCTTTACAATGTCGTAGAGACATGGGGGTGGGCTCATTTTACTCAGACATCCAATCAATTTATCAGGATAGTCCCAGAGCTATTAAGCCACGCCCCTAGCAACCACTTTTAAGCACCCTAGCAACATAAAATTCAAACAGTTATATCTAGGCATCAGAACATCGTAGAATAACGGGGGTTGGATCGTTTTACCCGTGACTCGGAGGGTAATCACTGGCCACATCATTGGCCACTCCCAAGCCACGCCCCTAGCAACCAAATGTGAGCACCTTAGCAACAGAGTAAACAAAGCCTTATATCTTCGCATCAGAACATCGTAGAAACACGGGGGTTGGACCATTTTACTTGTGACTCGGAGTGTAGCAACTGGTCACATCATTGGCCACTCCCAAGCCCCGCCCCTAGCAACCAAATACAGTACCCTAGCAACAGAGTATACAAAGCCTTATATCTTCGCATCAGAACATCGTAGAAACACGGGGGTTGGACCATTTTACTTGTGACTCGGAGTGTAGCAACTGGTCACATCATTGGCCACTCCCAAGCCCCGCCCCTAGCAACCAAATACAGTACCCTAGCAACAGAGTAAATAAAGCCTTATATCTTCGCATCAGAACATCGTAGAAACACGGGGGTTGGACCGTTTGACTCGTGACTCGGAGTGTAGCAACTGGTCACATCATTGGCCACTCCCAAGCCCCGCCCCTAGCAACCAAATACAGTACCCTAGCAACAGAGTAAACAAAGCATTATATCTTCGCATCAGAACATCGTAGAAACACGGGGGTTGGACCGTTTTACTTGTGACTCGGAGTGTAGCAACTGGTCACATCATTGGCCACTCCCAAGCCCCGCCCCTAGCAACCAAATACAGTACCCTAGCAACAGAGTAAACAAAGCCTTATATCTTCGCATCAGAACATCGTAGAGACACGGGGGTTGGACCGTTTGACTCGTGACTCGTAGGGTAATCACTAGTGGATGCCAATTTTTTCCCTAGCAACCAAATGCAGTACCCTAGCAACAGAGTAAACAAAGCCTTATATCTCCGCATCAGAACATCGTAGAGACACGGGGGTTGGACCGTTTTACTTGTGACTCAGCATGTAATCACTAGTGGATGCCAATTTTTTCCCTAGCAACCAAATACAGTCCCCTAGCAACAGAGTAAACAAAGCCTTATATCTCCGCATCAGAACATCGTAGAGACACGGGGATTGGACCATTTTACTTGTGACTCAGCATGTAATCACTAGTGGATGCCAATTTTTCCCTAGCAACCAAATACAGTCCCCTAGCAACAGAGTAAACAAAGCCTTATATATCCGCATCAGAACATCGTAGAGACACGGGGGTTGGACCATTTTACTTGTGACTCAGCATGTAATCACTAGTGGATGCCAATTTTTTCCCTAGCAACCAAATACAGTCCCCTAGCAACAGAGTAAACAAAGCCTTATATCTCCGCATCAGAACATCGTAGAGACACGGGGATTGGACCGTTTTACTTGTGACTTGGCATGTTATCAGTAGTGGATGCCAATTTTTTCCTAGCAACCAAATACAGTACCCTGGCAACCAAATAAACAAAGCCTCATATCTCCGCATCAGAACATCGTAGAGACACGGGAGTTGGACCGTTTGACTCGTGACTTGGAGTGTTATCACTATGGAATGCCAATTTTTTCCCTAGCAACCAAATATAGTACCCTAGCAACAGAGTAAACAAAGCCTTAATATCTCCGCATCAGATCATCGTAGAGACACGGGGGTTGGACCGTTTGACTCGTGACTCGGAGTGTAATCACTATGGGATGCCAATTTTTTCCCTAGCAACCAAATACAGTACCCTAGCAACAGAGTAAACAAAGCCTTATATCTCCGCATCAGAACATCGTAGAAACACGGGGGTTAGACCATTTTACTTGTGACTCGGCATGTAATCACTATTGGATGTCAAATTTTTTCCTAGCAACCAAATACAGTACCCTAGCAACCAAATAAACAAAGCCTCATATCTCCGCATCAGAACATCGTAGAGACACGGGAGTTGGACCGTTTGACTTGTGACTTGGAGTGTTATCACTATGGAATGCCAATTTTTTCCCTAGCAACCAAATATAGTACCCTAGCAACAGAGTAAACAAAGCCTTAAATCTCCGCATCAGAACATTGTACAGACACAGGGGTTGGAGCGTTTGACTCGTGACTCGGAGGGTAATCACTAGTGGATGTCAAATTTCTCCCTAGCAACCAAATACAGTACCCTAGCAACCAAATAAACAAAGCCTCATATCTCCGCATCAGAACATCGTAGAGACACGGGGGTTGGACCGTTTGACTCGTGACTCTGAGTGTAATCATTATGGGATGCCAATTTTTTCCCTAGCAACCAAATACAGTACCCTAGTAACAGAGTAAACAAAGCCTTATATCTCCGCATCAGAACATCGTAGAGACACGGGGGTTGGACAGTTTGACTCGTGACTCGGAGTGTAATTATTATGGGATGACAATTTTTTCCCTAGCAACCAAATACAGTACCCTAGCAACAAAGTAAACAAAGCCTTATATCTCCGCATCAGAACATCGTAGAGACACGGGATTTAAATCATTTTACTTGTGACTGGGTAAATCATCATTCTTAAAAGATTTTGTCCCGTGAAATTTGCCACGGCAAGCACCACTTCACATTTTCTTCAGGAAATGTACCTATCTAGTTATTATTATTCTTCTGGTCCACACTTTTTCGAACTGTAACTCCTCCTAGAGCTTTCAAGCTACACACACAAAACTTTACAAAACTTTTAAGACTGGTACGTAGATTTATGCTATGACTTTTCTAACTGATGGGACCTACCGAATTCCTAAACGGGGCGCTCAAACACCCCAAAATTTCCATTGACTTAACATTACAACCAACTTTGACGGGTCATAGCTGCGAACGAGAAATTTGTAGAAACTTGTGGGTTATCACAGTTGAAGAGGCTGGTAGGCTGTGTAAGAACATACATCACATTGGGGTGTAAGCTGTACCCCTGGGGTGTAAGAGGCACCCAAATTTCCCCATTGACTTATAATGGGGCAGGAAACATGCCCATATAAGGGAATAAAAGTGTCCCAGATGGAATATCTTCATTTTAGAGTGTCGTAGAGACATGGGGGTGGGCTCATTTTACTCAGGCATCCAATCAGTCTCTCAAGATCGTCCCATAGCTATTAAGCCACGCCCCTAGCAACCATTTTTGGGCACCCTAGCAACTTATTCCATAGACTGCCATTATAAATTGCGCAGATGGATATCTTTGCAGCACAGTGTCGCAGAGACATGGGGGTGGGCTCATTTTACTCAGGCATCCAATCAGTCTCTGAGGATTCTTATCGAGGTATTAAGCCACGCCCCTAGCAACCAAATATGAGCACCCTAGCAACATAATAAACAAAGCCTTAAATCTCTGGATCCGAACATCATAGAGGCATGGGGGTTGGGTCTTTTGGTCATGTTAGCCTTATGCTAGCTTCATGCTAAGTCATACTAGCTTCATGCTAGTTTCATGCTAGCTTTATGCTAATTTCATAATAAATCTTGCTAACTTCATGCTTATTCATGTTAACATCATGCTAGCTTCATGCTAATTCATGTTAGCATCATGCTAGCTTCATGCTAATTCATGTTAGTATCATGCTAGCTTCATGCTAATTTATGTTAGCATCATGCTAGCTTTATGCTAATTCATGTTAGCATCATGCTAGCTTCATGCTAATTCATGTTAGCATCATGCTAGCTTCATGCTAATTCATGTTAGCATCATGCTAGCTTCATGCTAATTCATGTTAGCATCATTCTAGCTTCATGCTAATTCATGTTAGCATCATTCTAACTTCATGCTAATTCATGTTAGCATCATGCTAGCTTCATGCTAATACATGTTAGCATCATGCTAGCTTCATGCTAATTCATGTTAGCATCATGCTAGCTTCATGCTAATTCATGTTAGCATCATGCTAGCTTCATGCTTATTCATGTTAGCATCATGCTAGCTTCATGCTAATTCATGTTAGCATCACGCTAGCTTCATGCTAACTTCATGCTAATTCATGTTAGCATCATGCTAACGTCATGCTAATTAATGTTAGCATCATGCTAGCTTCATGCTAACTTCATGTTAATTCATGTTAACATCATGCTAACTTCATGCTAATTCATGTTAGCATCGTGCTAGCTTTATGCTAATTCATATTAGCATCATGCTAGCTTCATGCTAATTAATGTTAGCATCATGCTAGCTTCATGCTAACTTCATGCTAATTCATGTTAGCATCATGCTAACTTCATGCTAATTCATGTTAGCATCATGCTAGCCTCATGCTAATTCATATTAGCATCATGCTAGCTTCATGCTAATTAATGTTAGCATCATCCTAGCTTCATGTTAATTCATGTTAGCATCATGCTAGCTTCATACTAATTCATGTTAACATCATGCTAGCTTCATGCTAATTCATGTTAGCATCATGCTAGCTTCATGCTAATTCATGTTAGCATCATGCTAGCTTCATGCTAATTCATGTTAGCATCATGCTAGCTTTATGCTAATTCATGTTAGCATCATGCTAGCTTCATGCTAATTCATGTTAGCATCATGCTAGCTTCATGCTAATTCATGTTAGCATCATGCTAGCTTCATGCTAATTCATGTTAGCATCATGCTAGCTTCATGCTAATTCATGTTAGCATCATGCTAGCTTCATGCTAATTCATGTTAGCATCATGCTAGCTTATGCTTATTCATGTTAGTATCATGCTAGCTTCATGCTAATTCATGTTAGCATCACGCTAGCTTCATGCTAACTTCATGCTAATTCATGTTAGCATCATGCTAGCGTCATGCTAATTAATGTTAGCATCATGCTAGCTTTATGCTAACTTCATGTTAATTCATGTTAACATCATGCTAACTTCATGCTAATTCATGTTTGCATCGTGCTAGCTTTATGCTAATTCATATTAGCATCATGCTAGCTTCATGCTAATTAATGTTAGCATCATGCTAGCTTCATGCTAACTTCATACTAATTCATGTTAGCATCATGCTAACTTCATGCTAATTCATGTTAGCATCATGCTAGCCTCATGCTAATTCATATTAGCATCATGCTAGCTTCATGCTAATTAATGTTAGCATCATCCTAGCTTCATGTTAATTCATGTTAGCATCATGCTAGCTTCATGCTAATTCATGTTAACATCATGCTAGCTTCATGCTAATTCATGTTAGCATCATGCTAGCTTCATGCTAATTCATGTTAGCATCATGCTAGCTTCATGGTAATTCATGTTAGCATCATGCTAGCTTCATGCTAATTCATGTTAGCATCATGCTAGCTTCATGCTAATTCATGTTAGCATCATGCTAGCTTCATGCTAATTCATGTTAGCATCATGCTAGCTTCATGCTAATTCATGTTAGCATCATGCTAGCTTCATGTTAATTCATGCTAATTCATGTTAGCATCATGCTAGCTTCATGCTAACTTCATGCTAATTCATGCTAGCATCATGCTAGCTTCATGTTAATTCATGTTAGCATCATGCTAGCTTCATGCTAATTCATGTTAGCATCATGCTAGCTTCATGCTAATTCATGTTAGCATCATGCTAGCTTCATGCTAATTCATGTTAGCATCATGCTAGCTTCATGCTAACTTCATGCTAATTCATGTTAGCATCATGCTAGCTTCATGCTAACTTCATGCTAATTCATGTTAGCATCATGCTAACTTCATGCTAATCATGTTAGCTTCATGCTAATTCATGTTAACATCATGCTAGCTTCATGCTATTTCATGTTAGCATCATGCTAATCATGTTAACTTGATGTTAGCTTCATGCTAATCATGTTAGCTTCATGCTAATAATGTTAGCTTCATGCTAGCTTCAGGCTAATCATGCTAACTTTATGTTAAATCAGGCTAGCTTCATACTTAAACATACTAACAGCCAGATAGCCTACTAAACTAAACTTCTGTCAAACCGTTTTTAACGTTCAGGCCAGGCTTTGTCAAGCCAACATAAAGTTTGTCAACAAACTTTTCTATCTAGTTATTATTATTATTCTTCCAACCAAATTTCCGCAATTAATACGGCTCGAACCGCTTAACTTAGAAACTTCATTCAAACTCTCAAACGTGCGGACTATTCGGGAATAGTGTGCTATGACTTTTATAAGCGATCGGGGGTACGGTCTTCGCCCCAGGGGCGAAAAAGCAGCCGAAAAATCCCATTGACTTAACATGGAGACAAACTTTGACGAGTCGTAGCTCAGACCTAGAATTTCACAGAAACTTGTGACTTGCCACATTTGAAGAGGCTGGCAGGCTCTGTAAGAACATACCTCACAATGGGGTGTAAGTTGTACCCCTGGGGTGTAAGAGGCCCCCAAATTTCCCCATAGACTTATAATGGGGCAGGAATCATGCCCATATAAGGAAATAAAAACGTCCCAGATGGGATATCTTTGCAGCGCAGTGTCGTAGAGACATGGGGGTGGGCTCATTTTACTCAGGCATCCAATCAGTCCCTTAGGATCCTTATTGAGCTATTAAGCCACGCCCCTAGCAACCATTTTGGGCACCCTAGCAACATTTCCCATAGACTGCCATTATAAAATGCCCAGATGGATATCTTTGCAGCACAGTGTCACAGAGACATGGGGGTGGGCTCATTTTACTCAGGCATCCAATCAGTCTCTGACCATCCTTATTGAGGTATTAAGCCACGCCCCTAGCAACCAAATATGAGCAGCCTAGCAACATAATAAACAAAGCCTTATATCTCTGGATCCGGACATCATAGAGACATGTGGGTTGGGTCTTTGGGTCATATTAGCTTCATGCTAGCTTCATGCTAAGTCATACTAGCTTCATGCTAGTTTCATGCTAGCTTTATGCTAATTTCATAATAAATCTTGCTAACTTGATGCTAAATCATGCTAACTTCATGTTAAATCTTGTTAGCTTCACGCTAAATCATGCTAGCTTCATGCTAATCATGCTAGCATCATCTTAATCATGCTAGCATCATGTTAATTTCATGCTAAATTCATGCTAACTTCATGGTAATCATGCTAACATCATGCTAGCTTCATGCAAATTATGCTAGCTTCATGCTAATCATACTAACATCATGCTAGCTTCATGCTAACATCATGCTAGCTTCATGCTAATCATGCTAACATCATGCTAACTTCATGCTAATCATGCTAACATCATGTTAATCATACTAGCTTCATGCTAATCATGCTAGCATCATGCTAGCTTTGTGCTAATCATGCTATCATCATGCTAGCTTCGTGCTAATCATGCTAACATCATGCTAGCTTCGTGCTAATCATGCTAACATCATGCTAGCTTCGTGCTTATCATGCTAGCATCATGCTAGCTTCGTGCTTATCATGCTAGCATCATGCTAGCTTCGTGCTAATCATGCTAACATCATGCTAGCTTCGTGCTAATCATGCTAGCATCATGCTAGCTTCGTGCTAATCATGCTAGCTTCATGCTAGCTTCGTGCTAATCATGCTAGCTTTATGCTAGCTTTGTGCTAATCATGCTAGCATCATGCTAGCTTCATGCTAATCATGCTAGCTTCGTGCTAATCATGCTAGCTTCATGATACCTTCGTGTTAATCATGCTAGCATCATGCTAGCTTCGTGCTAATCATGCTAGCTTCATGCTAGCTTCGTGCTAATTATGCTAGCATCATGCTAGCTTCATGCTAATCATGCTAGCATCATGTTAGCTTCATGCTAGCTTCATGCTAACTTCGTGCTAATCATGCTAGCATCATGCTAATCATGCTAGCATCATGCTAGCTTCGTGCTAATCATGCTAGCATCATGTTAGCCTCGTGCTGATCATGCTAGCATCATGCTAGCTTCATGCTAATCATGCTAGCTTCATGCTAATCATGCTAACATCATGCTAGCTTAATGCTAATCATGCTAGCATCATGCTAGCTTCATGCTAATCATGCTAGCATCATGCTAGCTTCATGCTAATCATGCTAGCATCATGCTAGCTTCATGCTAATCATGCTAACTTCATGCTAATCATGCTAGCTTCATGCTAGCTTCATGCTAATCATGCTAGCATCATGCTAGCTTCATGCTAATTATGCTAGCATCATGCTAGCTTCATGCTAATCATGTTAGCTTCATGCTAATCATGCTAGCTTCATGCTAACTTCATGTTAATCATGCTAGCTTCATGCTAGCTTCATGCTAATCATGCTAGCATCATGCTAGCTTCATGATAATCATGCTACCATCATGCTAATCATGCTAATCATGCTAGCTTCATGCTAGCTTCATGCTAATCATGCTAGCATCATGCTAGCTTCATGCTAATCATGCTAGCTTCATGCTAATCATGCTAGCTTCATGCTAGCTTAATGCTAATCATGCTAACATCATGATAGCTTCATGCTAATCATGGTAGCATCATGCTAGCCTCATGCTAATCATGTTAGCATCATGCTAGCTTCATGCTAATCATGTTAGCATCATGCTAGCTTAATGCTAACCATGCTAGCATCATGTTAACTTCATGCTAAATCTTACTAGCTTCATGTTAGTTTAATGCTAAATCGTGCTAACATCATGTTAAATCATGCTAGCTTCATGCTAGCTTCATGCTAAATCATGCTAGCTTCATGCTAAATCATGCTAAATCATATTAACGTCATGTTAGCTTCATGTTAAATCATGTTAGCTTCATGTTAAATCATGTTAGCTTCATGATAAATCATGCTAGCTTCATGATAAATCATGTTAACTTCATGGTAAATCATGTTAACTCATGCTAGCTTCATATTTCATCATGATAACTTTTTTAAATCATGCTAGCTTCACACTAAAACATGTAAACAGCCAGGTAAACTACTAGACTAAGTTTCTTTTACATTTCTGTCAATCAACTTTTTTGCATTTTCATGCACTGGTAATTCCTTGGGAATTGCATTTCTAGTTATTTCTTATTAATTCCAAAGTATGAGACCCGATGATCTAATCGTGGTGTATGTGCTATTCCTCGTTTGTTTGCCTGCATCCATTGCTTTACGGCTTGCTTGTTGCGTTGAAATGCACATTTGATTTCTTTACCAGCATTGGATTTAGACCATTCAATGAGAAGAGTTAACAGCGTTTATTATGATTGATAAGCCCTCAACGGAGAATGAAGTCTGCATACATTAAAAGCCTTATTTTGTTTTTATCGTGTGCCTTCCAAAATGTATGCGACGAAACTTAAATCACGCAAAAAATGAATGGTAACTAGACGTGCTTGTTGTGTGCAGGGAGTGCATTTATTTGTAAACTTTTGCTAAATCAAAATGGTTTATTTGTATTTGCTTTTTACCTGGGTTTTATCAGGTTCGGGACATTTTTAATCCATAGTGTATGGAGTTATCTAGTAGAAAATGATCTGCTGTTTTTTGGTAGAATGTTGTGTGAGTTAAAGAAACGAGGAATAAAACACACACCGCGATTAAAAAAATCAGATCGCATACTTTGTAATTAAAAATAAATAATAATTAATTTCAAAGAAATAAGAAGTAAAATGTGTAAGTATTCCTCAAAATGTGCTTTGGACTAAGTCCCCCGTCATCACAGCAAACGGGAGCAGACCCGAATAGGTATGTCTAGTTATTTTATTAAAAATTTCCAGCCGTCTGTAAATTCATGTTTGAAAGAAAAAAGTAAATGAATATCTTACTTACTGTTTTTGTCTTGTTTTCTAGTGAATATCTGACAATTCTTAAATGGAGATACATTTACTTGGTAAGCAAAGTGGCTTAAGATATTATGTATTGTAATAGAAAATTGTTATAAAAACGTTTTGTTTTTGCTGGGAATTCTTGTATATATTTCACAGCTATATAATTAATTATAATAACGCACTTTTTGTTGATAAACATGTTAAAAAATACATTAACACAGAATAATGTGGCAACAAATCAAATGTGCATTTAAATGCAACAAGCAGAAAATAAATAAATAAAGCAAATGCATGGAAAAGAAACGAGGAATAAAACAAACACCGCGATTAAAAAAATCAGATCGCATACTTTGTAATTGAAAATAAATAATAATTAATTCCAAAGAAATAAGAAGTAAAATGTGTAAGTATTCCTCAAAATGTGCTTTGGACTAAGTCCCCGTCATCACAGCAAACGGGAGCAGACCCGAATAGGTATGTCTAGTTATTTTATTAAAAATTTCCAGCCGTCTGTAAATTCATGTTTGAAAGAAAAAAGTAAATGAATATCTTACTTACTGTTTTTGTCTTGTTTTCTTGTGAATATCTGACAATTCTTAAATGGAGATACATTTACTTGGTAAGCAAAGTGGCTTAAGATATTATGTATTGTAATAGAAAATTGTTATAAAAGCGTTTTGTGTTTGCTGGGAATTCACAGCCATATAATTAATTATAATAACGCACTTTTTGTTTATAAACATGTTAAAAAATACATTAACACAGAATAATGTGGCAACAAATCAAACGTGCATTTAAATGCAACAAGCAAAAATAAATAAATAAAGCAAATGCACGGAAAAGAAACGAGGAATAAAACAAACACCGCGATTAAAAAATCAGATTGTATACTTTGTAATAATTGAAATAAATTATAAAAATCAACAGGTTTATATTTAAAACAAGTAAAAAATATCTGCCAGCGGGGTAAGAAAAATAAACTTAATTCTAGTTTCAACTTAATTCAATAATAAACTCAATTTAGGTTTATTTTTCTTACCCCATTGGCAGATATTTTTACTTGTTTTAAGCCTTAACCTATTACATTTTAGAATTTATTTCAGTAAACAAGACTTAAATTCTAAGCCACTTTGCTTATTAAGTAAATGTATCTTGATTTAAGAATTATTTTTTAACTCGAAAACATGAATAAAATACTAAGTAAACGAACAGATTGGGATGTTCAAAACACTTAAACATTTTTTTTTTTCACTCTACCCTTCATATTACAGCTGTCGAAAAACCACAGCAACGTTGACAGACCTGGAAGCCATGATATATTAGCAGTTTTTAAAATAAGTTAAATCTAGAATCCTTATTGGTTTTAGATACTTAAAAGCAATGAATGATCTTCTTTCTTTTGAATTGATTTGGTATTATGGATGAGCTCTGTGTCTGGTTATTGAAGATGATTTGGTCTTTGCTCCTATGTTGGCTTATTTTTTGTTATTTCCGTTACTATATATATATATTTTTTTTTCCCCTTTGTTTTTTCTGATTTGAGGTTATGAAAATGTTTTAATTTGTAATAAAGGTTTTTTGAAAATTCTAAACTCTCTCTCTCTCTCTCATGAGCGTGGATCAGTTCCTGCATCAAGGAAAAAATGCGCATCCTGGTAAATTTCAGAAGTTAGACGACTGAGCTGCAGCGGACAGCGTAAGATTTATGAAAACACATTTGAGAAGAAAGGCAAAGCATGTTTCACAGTTAATCCAAGACCATAATGACAATTTTGCGCTCTGTTTCCCGAAGCTCGTGGAGGCGTGGAGCAGCATACACAGTTAAGGTATGTGCGATCTACCGGCATTACCTTTACGATCGACGTATTGGATCTGCAAGCTGCAAGCAAATTAACTGAAGCTTTACTTCATGTTTCTGTTTGGTTAAGCGATGACTGCTTTTTCCCAACAGTTTGTGTGTGTGTTTTCTGCATGGATTTAGAAAACATGAACTTCTGATCTGCTAGCTCAACGTTCTACTTCTGGGTTATACAATGAGAACGTATAGAGTTAAATGCCCGCTAGCCTCCACCCCAAAAGCCAGCGCCTTCGCCGGCTCCCCCTTTGGCTGCGTCTATTCCGGTATCGCTTCTCGGCCTTTTGGCTAAGATCAAGTGTAGTATCTGTTCTTATCAGTTTAATGTCTGATACGTCTCCTATCCGGGGACTATATGTTAAATGGATTTTTGACCTTCGGAAATGGAAGCGGAGCTTGCTCCTTCCACTCCATGCATCAACATGGTATTGCAGTGTTTCCATGAATGGTGCGCTCCCCTTCTCGGGGACAAATAAGTCAAGTATAAAAAAAGAATTTGCTTCTTCTGTGCGTGAATGACGGTGTTTTTTCTAATCCGTGTGTTTTAAAATTGCTGTGTTTTCGTTGGCTTTATTGGTTTAACGAAAAGCTTGCGTGGAAATGAACACGCTGATAAAGAAATGTTTTTGTAATGTATTTAATTATTTTCTTTACAAGTTTGTGGTGGTGATCCGAGGACGAATTAAACATCCTCGACACAGCTGAAGGTGCAACAAAAGCGAAAGAGGCCGATTGGAATGTTAAAAACACCTGAAAACTTTTTTTCACTACCCTTCATACTACAGCTGTCGAAAAACCACAGCAACGTCGACAGACCTGGAGGCATAGCTGTACTTGTTTAACTCACAACGACAACGGGTAAGTCATTGAGCCCTGTGTTTTTATTTATCCACGTTCTAAAATTGCTATGCTTTCGTTGTTTCTTGATTGCTCTGTACATTTATTTGTTTCTATTCCACGTAAAGTTACTTTGTAATAACGAAACCATATATTTGAATGCGCAATTTAAATCCATTTGATTTAAATTGTTTCACATATTTCACTCTACACGGTTCAACCGGGCTGGAAACGGAATAAAAATAGGGTAGATCTCGAAGAATGTTTGGTCTCAGACGTGGCTTCGTGCGCTTTCCACCTGGTCACACACAGTAATGAAATGTTAGTCGGATGGCCTTCGGGGGCGCCGTCGATGTGATCGGTCACAGGAAGATGCGGCCGTCTGGCCTCAAAGGGTGTCGCTCATACTTACCTGGCAGGGGAGACACCATGATCATGAAGGTGGTTCACCCAGGGCGAGGCTCAGCCATTGCACTCCGGTTGTGCTGACCCTTTGCGAATTCCCCAAATGTGGGAATCTCGACTGCAAAATTTCTGATAGTGGGGGACTGCGTTCGCGCTCTCCCCTGACCTTTGTGTTAAAAATAGATTCTTTTGTCCAAGAGACGTCTAACCACGGCCCAAGAATACATTAGTCATCAAAAAAGCGGCTATTTAACGACTACATAATTTCTAATAGACAGCGAATATGTGTCTAGGCTAAAACAAGGCTTAATTTGGGCTGTCAGTGAAAATCTAATAGACGTTTGACCATTCCAAAAGAATAGACTAGCCATTCAATAGAACCACAATCAAACGGCTACATGTCTAAGAGACAGTCAACAAAATAATGCTTAGATGATTCTTTTCCTTCCAATATAAGAGGTTCTCGGGAATGGCAATCATCCAAACTAATAAATTATAAAGGCTTTTATAAGAAAATGACAACAGTTAAACAACATAGACAGCGTTGGGCAATACAAAATGCTAATAAATACAAGACAAATTGAAATATTGTACATCCATGTACATTAAACAAGCCAACAAATCTGCCAATGGGCTACGACAATTTTTCTTGAATTAAGTGTTTATATCTAGATTTGTTTCTTACCCCTTTGGCAGAGTTATTTGCTTGTTTTAAGCCCAAATTCGCTTAAATTTTGAGTTTTTTTCTCCCTAAAGGCTAGGCTTATTTTCTTAGGGCATTTTGCTCATCAAAAAATGCATCTTATTTTAAGACTTTCTAGATATTTGTACAGTGAAAACAGTTCGAAATAACAAGTAAGAAATGGTTTTTGCAATGTATTCATTCATTCGCTACCCTTCATACTACAGCTGTCGAAAAACCACAGCAACGTCGACAGACCTGGAAGCGTAGCTGTATTTGTTTAACTCACAAAGACAACGGGTAAAGTATTTTCTTGATTACCTAAATGACTTGCTGTAAGAAAATAAGTTTAGGTTTAAGGGGGGGAAATACAGTTTAAAGGGATATTTCAATTTATGATGATAATTCTGTCATCATTTACTCATGCATACAGGCTTACAACAACACGAGGATTAGTTTTTTCTGAGTAACACAAAAGAAGGTATTTTGAGGAATGATGGTAAACCCACAGCAGATAGTCACCATTGACTTCCATAGTAGGAATAAAAAAAATATGCTGAAATTTATTAGGTACCATCAACCGTGTGCTAACCATCACTTTGCAAAATATTTTCTTCATCATTTATCACGATACTTCCAAAATATTTTTTCCTACTAAGTCAATATTTCATTATTTGCTTTACAAGCTTAAAAATGATGGTGACATGATTCCATGGTAATCACAAACAGTTAAACAAGTAAAATAATCACCATTACTTTTAAAAGCATTTTGAAAATTGCTTGCTTATGCTGGGAGTAAAGGTATTTCACGCAGTGCGCATCCTCTTTAAAAGGTAATGTATGCTTCTTTTAAAGCTGACACATTTGCCACATTAAAATAACAGAAATGTGTACTGTTTAAAATTTTTGGAGCCGGTGTGTCTGTGTTCTCGGGGCACACATCTACATGTAAAAGCAGAATTGCTTATTATTCTTCTCTATTTCTTGTATGGGTCAATTATGAGTGAAGAACCGTTCACCAAATGAAGACCGCAGCCAGGTGACGGGATTCTGTGGTAATCGCAAACAGGTAAACCAGTAAAATAATCATCATTTATTGTTAAAATAATTTTGAAAATTGAAGTTCTGTGTGTTCTTATTGTACTTTATTTATTTCTGCAGGTAAGCACCATACCGTAAGCTTCATTCCCTTTATAACAGGTAAGGTTCATACTGTTTTATTCTTTTGTACTGTTTTATTCGTACTGTTTTAAATCATTCAGTAAATGCAAAGTTAAACTGATGTGTTTTTAATCTAGATTTAAAAGTGTCTACTGTTGAAGCACATCTGATCTCTTCTGAAAGCTGATAATAACTAAATGCTGATGCACCTTGTTTTGAGTGAACCCTTGTTTTTTCTAAATGACCTGATCCTATTGATCCGAGTAATCGGTTTCATATTCGATTAGCATATCTGTCATGTATTTCGGCCCGTAGCCATGAAGTGGTTTTTAAACAAGTAACAGTACTTTTTTTAATCCATTGTCCATTGCAATAATCGGCCCTGCTGGTGATGAAAGCATGAACAAGTTTCTCTAAGTCCTGTCTTGAGACAAAACCTCCAATTCTGGCAATATTTCTGAGATGGTAGTAAAAGCAGAATTCCTTATTATTTTTCTCTATCTCAGGCTCTATGGCATATATGTCATGATTTTATTTGTCTATTTATATGTCTATTTACAAGGACTGCCTTGGCCAAATGTTATTGTTAATTAATATTGAAGCAGTTATTTAACATATTTCCTTTGAGTAGTGATTTGTGTAATGATCCATATATCTATTTTTATGTATATTTTTAACTTAGGAATGTGATTTTAAAGCACATATTTGTTATTGTATGACACCTCTCATGTTATGAAAGTAAAAAATAAATGTATTTTCTGATGTCTTGCATTTCTGTTTTTAAACTGTTAATCCTTATCAAGTGCTATACATTAGAAAGTGGATAAATAACAAAAATGTCACTCCTGACAGCTGATAAATTAATCGTTCTTTATAGCACCACTGAGGTGAGCACTTTTCAAGGCAAGATTCTTTATAGAACCGTATAAAAAGGTTCTATATAGTACCAAAAAAACAGGTTCTGCTATGGTTACAAGCTGAAGAACCCTTATTTGTTACTATTTAGGAGCATTTGTCTTTAGAGTGTTGCGTAGGTTCGAAACTTTCAAACTTTTAACCAAAAAAAAAAAAGGGTCACACGGTTTTATTTGTGGTGTGGACATGAACACGCTGCAGGCATTGAAATGTAATTTGTAATTTATTGTCTCATTTCATATTTAACAAATAGGAAGCAAAGTGCTATTCAATCAGTTTAACTAAACAACTGGTGTTCCTCAATTTTGGGGCCTATTTTGTTCAGAATATCAGTTTTGTTCAGTTTTGTATGTGCATGCAAAAAGCATTCAGCGAGCAAATTAACTGAAGCTTTACCTTCGTGTTTCTTTTTGTATGAGTGATAACTGTTTCTGTATGTATTTGTATGGTTTTTTTACAAGTATAGAGTGAAATGCACACGGTGAGTAATGAACGCAGACCTTCAGTGCCGGACCTCTGACCCGCTAACCTCCATCCCGACAGCCAGCGCCTTCTCTGGATGCCATTGCGGTATAGCTTCTCGGCTTTTTGGGTAAGATCGAGTGGACACCGGGGACTACACGTTTAAATGGATTTTTGACCTTCGGCTATGGAAGCGAGGCTTGCTCCGTCCACTCCGTGCATCGACTCTGGCGTTTTCCGGGGACAAATAAGGTGAGTTTAAAACCAGAGTTTGCTTTTTTTGTGCGTGGTTGCCAGTTTGTTTGCCAATCCGTGGTCCATAATAAGTTCCGCTTCGTGGTTTCTCCATCGCTCAGTACTTTTCTGTGTTTCTATTTTACGTAAAGCTAACACCAAAACGATTGTGGAAAGCGCTATATTGATTGTTCTCAAAGAAAAAACGAGAAACAAACCCATGTGAATATGGGTCAAATTATCTAGGCGGAGCACTTCGTTCAAAGAAAAACGCAACAGAATTGTTTGCGTTGAACAAAGACAATGGTGCGTGCAGACATCGAATGTGTATTGTGGATAAAAAATGGCCAGTGGGGTGGGACAATTTTTCTTGAATTAAGTGTTTATGGGAAAAGTTCACAAATTTTTTCTTACCCTGTAGGCAGATTTATTTGCTTGTTTTAAGCATAAAATAACAGGAGAAGAAATTGTGTAGGGGGAGCAGAGGGGTTTTTTTTTCGTTCAAAGAAAAGCAGCGTGGCACGAATGAATGTTTGGCTGAAATGCTATCGTAATTTCCCCCTTAATTTTCCTTACAAACATGAAACCAGAGAGAAGGGCCAGTTGGCATCGAATTGCACCTTGTATTCGGTGATTGATTGAGGAAAAATATGCGTATGTGTATATATACACTTGCTTTGTTGAACAGAGACAATGGCCGCGTGCTCCAGCGTCACCTATATGCCTATTTCACAAAATGGCGCCTTTGACCGGAAGTAGGGAAAACATCGTTCAGGTTGCACCACTACGATGGCCACTCAATATAGTATGGACTGACAGCTGCTTTGTTTTCTCCTACACATGAATTTACTTGTAAAAATAACAATAACATATATTGTCGATTGGTGTTATATTATTTTTTTAGCATTTCGTATTATCAAAATATATCATATGTTAGACAGCTGTCAATTTTAAATAAAATAACGAGACATACATAACTATTCGTGTCTGCTCCCGTTTATTGTAATGAGTCTGCACATTTGGAGAAATACTTAGACATTTTACTTCTTATTTCTTTAGACTGAATAATTATTTCTTATTAATTCCAAAGTATGAGACCCGATGATCTAATCGTGGTGTATGTGCTATTCCTCGTTTGTTTGCCTGCATCCATTGCTTTACGGCTTGCTTGTTGCGTTGAAATGCACATTTGATTTCTTTACCAGCATTGGATTTAGACCATTCAATGAGAAGAGTTAACAGCGTTTATTATGATTGAAAAGCCCTCAACGGAGAATGAAGTCTGCATACATTAAAAGCCTTATTTTGTTTTTATCGTGTGCCTTCCAAAATGTATGCGACGAAACTTAAATCACGCAAAAAATGAATGGTAACTAGACGTGCTTGTTGTGTGCAGGGAGTGCATTTATTTGTAAACTTTTGCTAAATCAAAATGGTTTATTTGTATTTGTTTTTACCTGGGTTTTATCAGGTTCGGGACATTTTTAATCCATAGTGTATGGAGTTATCTAGTAGAAAATGATCTGCTGTTTTTTGGTAGAATGTTGTGTGAGTTAAAGAAACGAGGAATAAAACACACACCGCGATTAAAAAAATCAGATCGCATACTTTGTAATTAAAAATAAATAATAATTAATTTCAAAGAAATAAGAAGTAAAATGTGTAAGTATTCCTCAAAATGTGCTTTGGACTAAGTCCCCCGTCATCACAGCAAACGGGAGCAGACCCGAATAGGTATGTCTAGTTATTTTATTAAAAATTTCCAGCCGTCTGTAAATTCATGTTTGAAAGAAAAAAGTAAATGAATATCTTACTTACTGTTTTTGTCTTGTTTTCTAGTGAATATCTGACAATTCTTAAATGGAGATACATTTACTTGGTAAGCAAAGTGGCTTAAGATATTATGTATTGTAATAGAAAATTGTTATAAAAACGTTTTGTTTTTGCTGGGAATTCTTGTATATATTTCACAGCTATATAATAAATTATAATAACGCACTTTTTGTTGATAAACATGTTAAAAAATACATTAACACAGAATAATGTGGCAACAAATCAAATGTGCATTTAAATGCAACAAGCAGAAAATAAATAAATAAAGCAAATGCATGGAAAAGAAACGAGGAATAAAACAAACACCGCGATTAAAAAAATCAGATCGCATACTTTGTAATTGAAAATAAATAATAATTAATTCCAAAGAAATAAGAAGTAAAATGTATAAGTATTCCTCAAAATGTGCTTTGGACTAAGTCCCCGTCATCACAGCAAACGGGAGCAGACGCGAATAGGTATGTCTAGTTATTTTATTTAAAATTTCCAGCCGTCTGTAAATTCATGTTTGAAAGAAAAAAGTAAATGAATATCTTACTTACTGTTTTTGTCTTGTTTTCTTGTGAATATCTGACAATTCTTAAATGGAGATACATTTACTTGGTAAGCAAAGTGGCTTAAGATATTATGTATTGTAATAGAAAATTGTTATAAAAGCGTTTTGTGTTTGCTGGGAATTCACAGCCATATAATTAATTATAATAACGCACTTTTTGTTTATAAACATGTTAAAAAATACATTAACACAGAATAATGTGGCAACAAATCAAACGTGCATTTAAATGCAACAAGCAAAAATAAATAAATAAAGCAAATGCACGGAAAAGAAACGAGGAATAAAACAAACACCGCGATTAAAAAAATCAGATCGTATACTTTGTAATAATTGAAATAAATTATAAAAATCAACAGGTTTATATTTAAAACAAGTAAAAAATATCTGCCAGCGGGGTAAGAAAAATAAACTTAATTCTAGTTTCAACTTAATTCAATAATAAACTCAATTTAGGTTTATTTTTCTTACCCCACTGGCAGATATTTTTACTTGTTTTAAGCCTTAACCTATTACATTTTAGAATTTATTTCAGTAAACAAGACTTAAATTCTAAGCCACTTTGCTTATTAAGTAAATGTATCTTGATTTAAGAATTATTTTTTAACTCGAAAACATGAATAAAATACTAAGTAAACGAACAGATTGGGATGTTCAAAACACTTAAACATTTTTTTTTTCACTCTACCCTTCATATTACAGCTGTCGAAAAACCACAGCAACGTTGACAGACCTGGAAGCCATGATATATTAGCAGTTTTTAAAATAAGTTAAATCTAGAATCCTTATTGGTTTTAGATACTTAAAAGCAATGAATGATCTTCTTTCTTTTGAATTGATTTGGTATTATGGAGGAGCTCTGTGTCTGGTTATTGAAGATGATTTGGTCTTTGCTCCTATGTTGGCTTATTTTTTGTTATTTCCGTTACTATATATATATATTTTTTTTTCCCCTTTGTTTTTTTCTGATTTGAGATTATGAAAATGTTTTAATTTGTAATAAAGGTTTTTTGAAAATTCTAAACTCTCTCTCTCTCTCTCATGAGCGTGGATCAGTTCCTGCATCAAGGAAAAAATGCGCATCCTGGTAAATTTCAGAAGTTAGACGACTGAGCTGCAGCGGACAGCGTAAGATTTATGAAAACACATTTGAGAAGAAAGGCAAAGCATGTTTCACAGTTAATCCAAGACCATAATGACAATTTTGCGCTCTGTTTCCCGAAGCTCGTGGAGGCGTGGAGCAGCATACACAGTTAAGGTATGTGCGATCTACCGGCATTACCTTTACGATCGACGTATTGGATCTGCAAGCTGCAAGCAAATTAACTGAAGCTTTACTTCATGTTTCTGTTTGGTTAAGCGATGACTGCTTTTTCCCAACAGTTTGTGTGTGTGTTTTCTGCATGGATTTAGAAAACATGAACTTCTGATCTGCTAGCTCAACGTTCTACTTCTGGGTTATACAATGAGAACGTATAGAGTTAAATGCCCGCTAGCCTCCACCCCAAAAGCCAGCGCCTTCGCCGGCTCCCCCTTTGGCTGCGTCTATTCCGGTATCGCTTCTCGGCCTTTTGGCTAAGATCAAGTGTAGTATCTGTTCTTATCAGTTTAATGTCTGATACGTCTCCTATCCGGGGACTATATGTTAAATGGATTTTTGACCTTCGGAAATGGAAGCGGAGCTTGCTCCTTCCACTCCATGCATCAACATGGTATTGCAGTGTTTCCATGAATGGTGCGCTCCCCTTCTCGGGGACAAATAAGTCAAGTATAAAAAAAGAATTTGCTTCTTCTGTGCGTGAATGACGGTGTTTTTTCTAATCCGTGTGTTTTAAAATTGCTGTGTTTTCGTTGGCTTTATTGGTTTAACGAAAAGCTTGCGTGGAAATGAACACGCTGATAAAGAAATGTTTTTGTAATGTATTTAATTATTTTCTTTACAAGTTTGTGGTGGTGATCCGAGGACGAATTAAACATCCTCGACACAGCTGAAGGTGCAACAAAAGCGAAAGAGGCCGATTGGAATGTTAAAAACACCTGAAAACTTTTTTTCACTACCCTTCATACTACAGCTGTCGAAAAACCACAGCAACGTCGACAGACCTGGAGGCATAGCTGTACTTGTTTAACTCACAACGACAACGGGTAAGTCATTGAGCCCTGTGTTTTTATTTATCCACGTTCTAAAATTGCTATGCTTTCGTTGTTTCTTGATTGCTCTGTACATTTATTTGTTTCTATTCCACGTAAAGTTACTTTGTAATAACGAAACCATATATTTGAATGCGCAATTTAAATCCATTTGATTTAAATTGTTTCACATATTTCACTCTACACGGTTCAACCGGGCTGGAAACGGAATAAAAATAGGGTAGATCTCGAAGAATGTTTGGTCTCAGACGTGGCTTCGTGCGCTTTCCACCTGGTCACACACAGTAATGAAATGTTAGTCGGATGGCCTTCGGGGGCGCCGTCGATGTGATCGGTCACAGGAAGATGCGGCCGTCTGGCCTCAAAGGGTGTCGCTCATACTTACCTGGCAGGGGAGACACCATGATCATGAAGGTGGTTCACCCAGGGCGAGGCTCAGCCATTGCACTCCGGTTGTGCTGACCCTTTGCGAATTCCCCAAATGTGGGAATCTCGACTGCAAAATTTCTGATAGTGGGGGACTGCGTTCGCGCTCTCCCCTGACCTTTGTGTTAAAAATAGATTCTTTTGTCCAAGAGACGTCTAACCACGGCCCAAGAATACATTAGTCATCAAAAAAGCGGCTATTTAACGACTACATAATTTCTAATAGACAGCGAATATGTGTCTAGGCTAAAACAAGGCTTAATTTGGGCTGTCAGTGAAAATCTAATAGACGTTTGACCATTCCAAAAGAATAGACTAGCCATTCAATAGAACCACAATCAAACGGCTACATGTCTAAGAGACAGTCAACAAAATAATGCTTAGATGATTCTTTTCCTTCCAATATAAGAGGTTCTCGGGAATGGCAATCATCCAAACTAATAAATTATAAAGGCTTTTATAAGAAAATGACAACAGTTAAACAACATAGACAGCGTTGGGCAATACAAAATGCTAATAAATACAAGACAAATTGAAATATTGTACATCCATGTACATTAAACAAGCCAACAAATCTGCCAATGGGCTACGACAATTTTTCTTGAATTAAGTGTTTATATCTAGATTTGTTTCTTACCCCTTTGGCAGAGTTATTTGCTTGTTTTAAGCCCAAATTCGCTTAAATTTTGAGTTTTTTTCTCCCTAAAGGCTAGGCTTATTTTCTTAGGGCATTTTGCTCATCAAAAAATGCATCTTATTTTAAGACTTTCTAGATATTTGTACAGTGAAAACAGTTCGAAATAACAAGTAAGAAATGATTTTTGCAATGTATTCATTCATTCGCTACCCTTCATACTACAGCTGTCGAAAAACCACAGCAACGTCGACAGACCTGGAAGCGTAGCTGTATTTGTTTAACTCACAAAGACAACGGGTAAAGTATTTTCTTGATTACCTAAATGACTTGCTGTAAGAAAATAAGTTTAGGTTTAAGGGGGGGAAATACAGTTTAAAGGGATATTTCAATTTATGATGATAATTCTGTCATCATTTACTCATGCATACAGGCTTACAACAACACGAGGATTAGTTTTTTCTGAGTAACACAAAAGAAGGTATTTTGAGGAATGATGGTAAACCCACAGCAGATAGTCACCATTGACTTCCATAGTAGGAATAAAAAAAATATGCTGAAATTTATTAGGTACCATCAACCGTGTGCTAACCATCACTTTGCAAAATATTTTCTTCATCATTTATCACGATACTTCCAAAATATTTTTTCCTACTAAGTCAATATTTCATTATTTGCTTTACAAGCTTAAAAATGATGGTGACATGATTCCATGGTAATCACAAACAGTTAAACAAGTAAAATAATCACCATTACTTTTAAAAGCATTTTGAAAATTGCTTGCTTATGCTGGGAGTAAAGGTATTTCACGCAGTGCGCATCCTCTTTAAAAGGTAATGTATGCTTCTTTTAAAGCTGACACATTTGCCACATTAAAATAACAGAAATGTGTACTGTTTAAACTTTTTGGAGCCGGTGTGTCTGTGTTCTCGGGGCACACATCTACATGTAAAAGCAGAATTGCTTATTATTCTTCTCTATTTCTTGTATGGGTCAATTATGAGTGAAGAACCGTTCACCAAATGAAGACCGCAGCCAGGTGACGGGATTCTGTGGTAATCGCAAACAGGTAAACCAGTAAAATAATCATCATTTATTGTTAAAATAATTTTGAAAATTGAAGTTCTGTGTGTTCTTATTGTACTTTATTTATTTCTGCAGGTAAGCACCATACCGTAAGCTTCATTCCCTTTATAACAGGTAAGGTTCATACTGTTTTATTCTTTTGTACTGTTTTATTCGTACTGTTTTAAATCATTCAGTAAATGCAAAGTTAAACTGATGTGTTTTTAATCTAGATTTAAAAGTGTCTACTGTTGAAGCACATCTGATCTCTTCTGAAAGCTGATAATAACTAAATGCTGATGCACCTTGTTTTGAGTGAACCCTTGTTTTTTCTAAATGACCTGATCCTATTGATCCGAGTAATCGGTTTCATATTCGATTAGCATATCTGTCATGTATTTCGGCCCGTAGCCATGAAGTGGTTTTTAAACAAGTAACAGTACTTTTTTTAATCCATTGTCCATTGCAATAATCGGCCCTGCTGGTGATGAAAGCATGAACAAGTTTCTCTAAGTCCTGTCTTGAGACAAAACCTCCAATTCTGGCAATATTTCTGAGATGGTAGTAAAAGCAGAATTCCTTATTATTTTTCTCTATCTCAGGCTCTATGGCATATATGTCATGATTTTATTTGTCTATTTATATGTCTATTTACAAGGACTGCCTTGGCCAAATGTTATTGTTAATTAATATTGAAGCAGTTATTTAACATATTTCCTTTGAGTAGTGATTTGTGTAATGATCCATATATCTATTTTTATGTATATTTTTAACTTAGGAATGTGATTTTAAAGCACATATTTGTTATTGTATGACACCTCTCATGTTATGAAAGTAAAAAATAAATGTATTTTCTGATGTCTTGCATTTCTGTTTTTAAACTGTTAATCCTTATCAAGTGCTATACATTAGAAAGTGGATAAATAACAAAAATGTCACTCCTGACAGCTGATAAATTAATCGTTCTTTATAGCACCACTGAGGTGAGCACTTTTCAAGGCAAGATTCTTTATAGAACCGTATAAAAAGGTTCTATATAGTACCAAAAAAACAGGTTCTGCTATGGTTACAAGCTGAAGAACCCTTATTTGTTACTATTTAGGAGCATTTGTCTTTAGAGTGTTGCGTAGGTTCGAAACTTTCAAACTTTTAACCAAAAAAAAAAAAGGGTCACACGGTTTTATTTGTGGTGTGGACATGAACACGCTGCAGGCATTGAAATGTAATTTGTAATTTATTGTCTCATTTCATATTTAACAAATAGGAAGCAAAGTGCTATTCAATCAGTTTAACTAAACAACTGGTGTTCCTCAATTTTGGGGCCTATTTTGTTCAGAATATCAGTTTTGTTCAGTTTTGTATGTGCATGCAAAAAGCATTCAGCGAGCAAATTAACTGAAGCTTTACCTTCGTGTTTCTTTTTGTATGAGTGATAACTGTTTCTGTATGTATTTGTATGGTTTTTTTACAAGTATAGAGTGAAATGCACACGGTGAGTAATGAACGCAGACCTTCAGTGCCGGACCTCTGACCCGCTAACCTCCATCCCGACAGCCAGCGCCTTCTCTGGATGCCATTGCGGTATAGCTTCTCGGCTTTTTGGGTAAGATCGAGTGGACACCGGGGACTACACGTTTAAATGGATTTTTGACCTTCGGCTATGGAAGCGAGGCTTGCTCCGTCCACTCCGTGCATCGACTCTGGCGTTTTCCGGGGACAAATAAGGTGAGTTTAAAACCAGAGTTTGCTTCTTTTGTGCGTGGTTGCCAGTTTGTTTGCCAATCCGTGGTCCATAATAAGTTCCGCTTCGTGGTTTCTCCATCGCTCAGTACTTTTCTGTGTTTCTATTTTACGTAAAGCTAACACCAAAACGATTGTGGAAAGCGCTATATTGATTGTTCTCAAAGAAAAAACGAGAAACAAACCCATGTGAATATGGGTCAAATTATCTAGGCGGAGCACTTCGTTCAAAGAAAAACGCAACAGAATTGTTTGCGTTGAACAAAGACAATGGTGCGTGCAGACATCGAATGTGTATTGTGGATAAAAAATGGCCAGTGGGGTGGGACAATTTTTCTTGAATTAAGTGTTTATGGGAAAAGTTCACAAATTTTTTCTTACCCTGTAGGCAGATTTATTTGCTTGTTTTAAGCATAAAATAACAGGAGAAGAAATTGTGTAGGGGGAGCAGAGGGGTTTTTTTTTCGTTCAAAGAAAAGCAGCGTGGCACGAATGAATGTTTGGCTGAAATGCTATCGTAATTTCCCCCTTAATTTTCCTTACAAACATGAAACCAGAGAGAAGGGCCAGTTGGCATCGAATTGCACCTTGTATTCGGTGATTGATTGAGGAAAAATATGCGTATGTGTATATATACACTTGCTTTGTTGAACAGAGACAATGGCCGCGTGCTCCAGCGTCACCTATATGCCTATTTCACAAAATGGTGCCTTTGACCGGAAGTAGGGAAAACATCGTTCAGGTTGCACCACTACGATGGCCACTCAATATAGTATGGACTGACAGCTGCTTTGTTTTCTCCTACACATGAATTTACTTGTAAAAATAACAATAACATATATTGTCGATTGGTGTTATATTATTTTTTTAGCATTTCGTATTATCAAAATATATCATATGTTAGACAGCTGTCAATTTTAAATAAAATAACGAGACATACATAACTATTCGTGTCTGCTCCCGTTTATTGTAATGAGTCTGCACATTTGGAGAAATACTTAGACATTTTACTTCTTATTTCTTTAGACTGAATAATTATTTCTTATTAATTCCAAAGTATGAGACCCGATGATCTAATCGTGGTGTATGTGCTATTCCTCGTTTGTTTGCCTGCATCCATTGCTTTACGGCTTGCTTGTTGCGTTGAAATGCACATTTGATTTCTTTACCAGCATTGGATTTAGACCATTCAATGAGAAGAGTTAACAGCGTTTATTATGATTGAAAAGCCCTCAACGGAGAATGAAGTCTGCATACATTAAAAGCCTTATTTTGTTTTTATCGTGTGCCTTCCAAAATGTATGCGACGAAACTTAAATCACGCAAAAAATGAATGGTAACTAGACGTGCTTGTTGTGTGCAGGGAGTGCATTTATTTGTAAACTTTTGCTAAATCAAAATGGTTTATTTGTATTTGTTTTTACCTGGGTTTTATCAGGTTCGGGACATTTTTAATCCATAGTGTATGGAGTTATCTAGTAGAAAATGATCTGCTGTTTTTTGGTAGAATGTTGTGTGAGTTAAAGAAACGAGGAATAAAACACACACCGCGATTAAAAAAATCAGATCGCATACTTTGTAATTAAAAATAAATAATAATTAATTTCAAAGAAATAAGAAGTAAAATGTGTAAGTATTCCTCAAAATGTGCTTTGGACTAAGTCCCCCGTCATCACAGCAAACGGGAGCAGACCCGAATAGGTATGTCTAGTTATTTTATTAAAAATTTCCAGCCGTCTGTAAATTCATGTTTGAAAGAAAAAAGTAAATGAATATCTTACTTACTGTTTTTGTCTTGTTTTCTAGTGAATATCTGACAATTCTTAAATGGAGATACATTTACTTGGTAAGCAAAGTGGCTTAAGATATTATGTATTGTAATAGAAAATTGTTATAAAAACGTTTTGTTTTTGCTGGGAATTCTTGTATATATTTCACAGCTATATAATTAATTATAATAACGCACTTTTTGTTGATAAACATGTTAAAAAATACATTAACACAGAATAATGTGGCAACAAATCAAATGTGCATTTAAATGCAACAAGCAGAAAATAAATAAATAAAGCAAATGCATGGAAAAGAAACGAGGAATAAAACAAACACCGCGATTAAAAAAATCAGATCGCATACTTTGTAATTGAAAATAAATAATAATTAATTCCAAAGAAATAAGAAGTAAAATGTATAAGTATTCCTCAAAATGTGCTTTGGACTAAGTCCCCGTCATCACAGCAAACGGGAGCAGACGCGAATAGGTATGTCTAGTTATTTTATTTAAAATTTCCAGCCGTCTGTAAATTCATGTTTGAAAGAAAAAAGTAAATGAATATCTTACTTACTGTTTTTGTCTTGTTTTCTTGTGAATATCTGACAATTCTTAAATGGAGATACATTTACTTGGTAAGCAAAGTGGCTTAAGATATTATGTATTGTAATAGAAAATTGTTATAAAAGCGTTTTGTGTTTGCTGGGAATTCACAGCCATATAATTAATTATAATAACGCACTTTTTGTTTATAAACATGTTAAAAAATACATTAACACAGAATAATGTGGCAACAAATCAAACGTGCATTTAAATGCAACAAGCAAAAATAAATAAATAAAGCAAATGCACGGAAAAGAAACGAGGAATAAAACAAACACCGCGATTAAAAAAATCAGATCGTATACTTTGTAATAATTGAAATAAATTATAAAAATCAACAGGTTTATATTTAAAACAAGTAAAAAATATCTGCCAGCGGGGTAAGAAAAATAAACTTAATTCTAGTTTCAACTTAATTCAATAATAAACTCAATTTAGGTTTATTTTTCTTACCCCACTGGCAGATATTTTTACTTGTTTTAAGCCTTAACCTATTACATTTTAGAATTTATTTCAGTAAACAAGACTTAAATTCTAAGCCACTTTGCTTATTAAGTAAATGTATCTTGATTTAAGAATTATTTTTTAACTCGAAAACATGAATAAAATACTAAGTAAACGAACAGATTGGGATGTTCAAAACACTTAAACATTTTTTTTTTCACTCTACCCTTCATATTACAGCTGTCGAAAAACCACAGCAACGTTGACAGACCTGGAAGCCATGATATATTAGCAGTTTTTAAAATAAGTTAAATCTAGAATCCTTATTGGTTTTAGATACTTAAAAGCAATGAATGATCTTCTTTCTTTTGAATTGATTTGGTATTATGGAGGAGCTCTGTGTCTGGTTATTGAAGATGATTTGGTCTTTGCTCCTATGTTGGCTTATTTTTTGTTATTTCCGTTACTATATATATATATTTTTTTTTCCCCTTTGTTTTTTTCTGATTTGAGATTATGAAAATGTTTTAATTTGTAATAAAGGTTTTTTGAAAATTCTAAACTCTCTCTCTCTCTCTCATGAGCGTGGATCAGTTCCTGCATCAAGGAAAAAATGCGCATCCTGGTAAATTTCAGAAGTTAGACGACTGAGCTGCAGCGGACAGCGTAAGATTTATGAAAACACATTTGAGAAGAAAGGCAAAGCATGTTTCACAGTTAATCCAAGACCATAATGACAATTTTGCGCTCTGTTTCCCGAAGCTCGTGGAGGCGTGGAGCAGCATACACAGTTAAGGTATGTGCGATCTACCGGCATTACCTTTACGATCGACGTATTGGATCTGCAAGCTGCAAGCAAATTAACTGAAGCTTTACTTCATGTTTCTGTTTGGTTAAGCGATGACTGCTTTTTCCCAACAGTTTGTGTGTGTGTTTTCTGCATGGGTTTAGAAAACATGAACTTCTGATCTGCTAGCTCAACGTTTTACTTCTGGGTTATACAATGAGAACGTATAGAGTTAAATGCCCGCTAGCCTCCACCCCAAAAGCCAGCGCCTTCGCCGGCTCCCCCTTTGGCTGCGTCTATTCCGGTATCGCTTCTCGGCCTTTTGGCTAAGATCAAGTGTCTTACCAGCAGGTGGAGCTGCGATCGCCTTATTGGTGGATCCTTCTTTTAGTCTGTGTAGTGACTTGAAGATTTTCCATTCAAAGAGTATATTGTTTTTGCTGTGTTTTTGAACATCGTTTCAAAGGTAAGTGAATTTCTTATTTATCTTTTGGTTGTGTAATTTTAGAATATTTATATATTTTATTTGTTTATTGTTGGTTTAGTTATTTATTGAAATTTTAGTGTTCTTCTGGTTTTAGTGTTTTAGGCTTGTGGTGCCTCCAAAATGTCGGCTGCCCGTGCCGGCACGAGGAGGCACCACAGCGTTCGGTTTTTATTTAAGGAGTTGGATGGGAAGTTGTTTGCAATGTCACGATTAGATTTTTCTAGGAAATTGATACAGAAGACCCTTAACTTTAAACCTGAGGATTTACATTGTTTAACAACCTTGCCTTTTAATAAAGGATTTGATGTTAGTTTTAAGTCTGCTTCCCTGCTTTCTGATTTCTGGCACGGTTTTGAGTTGTATAAAGACCAGCTTGCTATGTTCACTGTTGAGAAATTATCTGATAACTCACTTAAGACGGTGATAGTTAGAATGTTCAATGAAACAGTGAGTGGAGAGGATATTTGTGTTTGGCTGGAAAAGTACTGCACTGTTCGAGGTCAACCTATCAAAGTGGTGGATGAGGATGGTGTTTGGACATGTGCCTGGCGGATTCCCATTAAACAATGGGAAGATGCCGGGGGCTACCAGGGCCTGAAACATCTTCCATCCATGATAGTGTTGGGAGAGAACAGGGGCTACATACACTATCAAGGAATGCCCAAGCTCTGCAGGAAGTGTTCAAAGTTTGGGCATTTAGCTGAGGCATGCCAGGAAATTGTGTGTGGGAAGTGTAAAGAAATTGGACACACTTTTGATGAGTGTAACAATGGCAGGCGGTGCAATCTTTGTGGAGACATAAATCATCTCTATAGAGACTGCCCAAAAAGTTTTGCCAACAAACTGAAAGCTAACAAAATGGCCGCCTCACAACCAGAGCAAACAAGAGAACAAAGGAGGGAGGAGGCGGAGCCTGAAGTTTTGGAGGGAATTTTAAATGCCCAACCGACTTCAGCGATTGGACAAGACAGAGGAGGGGAGGCGGCAACAGAGATGGTGCCTGAACAACAGGAAGAGGTTATAATTTCAGAACAAGGTAATGAAAATGATAATTTAAATGAAATATATAATGATGATGATGATGAAACGGCCTCCTCTCTCCAAACAGTATCAGAATTGGCGATGGAGTTAAGCGGGAGTGATTCTAACCCACTCCCGAATGCTCAAGTGCAGAAAAGACCTCCGGGATCTCCTCTTTCTGAAATAGAAGAAAAAAAGAGGAGGGCAGTAGTTTTTTCAGACGACTCTGGTTCAGAGGATCTGAATCGACTATGGCCCTTAACATCCCCAAATGAAGTGTCTTTTCTGCACATAAAGCTAAGATCATCATCGCCAAAGGACCCGCAAGAGACCTCCTCTGCGGCTTTTCTGGCGGTGGACACACGCCCTCCTGACCAAAACAACGTTGAGATTAAAGAGGAGCAGGTGTCACAAGAAATTTTATGATTTTAGAGTAAATCTGTAGTCTTTTAAATGTTTTCTATATATTCATGTCTTTTAATATCATACTATTCATGGTCCTTACAATCTCAACTCTAAATGTGAGAAGTGTGAGGTCCCCACTCAGAGCACAGAGCATTTTATCCTTTTTAAAATCTTTTAAGTCAGATGTGTTTTTATTGCAGGAATGTGCTTTGCCCTTTTTAACCCAATACAGAAATTTAGAAAATATGTGGACTCCTGGCCCCTCCATATGGAGTGGGTCAAATTTTAATAAGAATGATGGGGTTGCAATTTTAATAAAAAACCCCAACATCTTGGTGAAGGAGAGCACAGTGGTGAGGTAAGGGCGGGCTATTTTGGCTAAACTGACCTTTTTAGATAGGGATTTTAATGTTCTAAATGTGTATGGTTTTACAGAGAAAAACAAAAGGCATGAGCTTTTAGAAGACTTGCAGCCCCACATGCTAGGTAAGGCTCCCCTAGTAGTTGCAGGGGATTTTAATTGTGTTTTAACCAAGTCAGATAGAAAAAGAGCAGGGCAGGATTTCAAATTGGATAAGACATCTATTTTATTGCAAAGTTTAATAAAAGATTTTAAATTAGTTGACTGTTTTAAGACTTTGCATCCTAAGGAGGAGGGCCTCACCTGGTCCAGTGGTGATGGTGCCAAAGCCTCTCGTATCGATTACATGTTTTCTCGTGAATGCCCGCCAACTGATGCTACATTGACACCCCTGTATTTTTCAGATCACACTATGCTATCCTGCACTCTTTCTTTCAACACAAGTTTGACAGCAGGCGAAGGAATCTGGAAGCTGAATTGCTCTCTCTTGCAGGATGATGAGATAGTGAGGGAGTACAGGGAGCAATTCAGCCAGTGGCAGACCCTCCAGGACTTTTTTAATTCACGAGCACAGTGGTGGGAAATGATAAAGGACAGAACGAGAGAATTTTTTAGACAGAAAGGGAAAGAAAAGAAAAATAAGGATAGAAGATGCATGATGGGGCTGCAGAAAAGACTACAGAGATATTTTAACTTATCAAACAATGGTTTCGATTTTACTGATGAAATAAAGGAAGTAAAAAGGCAAATGTCTGCAATAGAGCAAGAGAGAAAGGGAGTCATCTTAAGAAGCAAGGAAAGAGAACTAGAAGAAGGGGAAAAATGCACACGGTACTTTTTCAAAAAGATTATATCAAAGGGTGGGACAATTATTAAGTTAAACATGGGAGGAAGAGAAGCAAATTGTACTGAAGATATTTTAAAGGAAGTGGAAGATTTTTATGGCGAGTTATATAATGAAAAGGACATACAGGAAGATGTTTTATGGCAAGTTTTAAATAGTTTAGAAAAGAAAATTCAAGACGAGTGTTCTTTTTTAAATCAGGATTTTACAGTCATAGAACTCACAAAATGTAAAAACAACTTTAAAAAAGGTAAGTCTCCAGGAAGTGATGGGCTTCCTGTAGAATTTTACGAAACATTTTGGGATATTTTAGTACATGAGTTATTAAATGTTTTTAATGAATTTGACAGACTTGACATACTTCCTGACAGTTTTAGACTAGGGATAGTTTCGCTTCTTCACAAAAAGGGTGACAGAACAGATCTAAAGACATGGAGACCAATCACTCTTTTAAATTTTGACTGCAAACTTTTTAGCAAACTTTTAGCGGACCGTATGTCGAGGATTTTAGAGGACGTAATCCACCCGGATCAAGCTTGTGCGGTGCCCGGGAGGAAGATCACTGACAGCCTAATATTGATCAGAGATGCTATCTGTTTTGCGAGAGACAGAAATATTAGGCTATTGGTTCTAAATTTAGACTTTGAGAAAGCGTTTGATCGGGTCTCGCACCAGTACCTGTTTCGGGTACTGAAAAAAATGGGCTTCCCAGGGAGGTTTTTAGTGTGGGTGGGTATGCTGTACAAAGAAATAACCAGCAGAATTCTAATAAATGGGCATCTGACAAAAGCAGTTAATATACGCAGCGGCGTCCGGCAAGGGTGTCCGTTATCCCCACTCTTGTATGTGGCTTGTATTGAGCCACTGGCACAGCTCTTGAGAAGGGACCAATGGATCAAAGGACTGAACTTACCTGGAACCGGAGGACTGACTGCTAAATGCGTTTTATATATGGATGATGTGACTCTTTTAACAACTGATTTTATTTCGGTCCGGAGAGCCCTCGAGGTGACAGAGTTTTATGGAAAGGCCTCGGGCGCTAAGCTCAACAGGAGTAAGTCCGAGGCCCAACTCTTTGGACCATGGGGATACATTGACAGACGAGGCCTTGAAGTGACCATAAGGAATACAGACTTAAAGATTTTAGGGGTGAAATTTGACAGGGAGGGGGGTGGAAAAAGCAACTGGGCAGACACTATAGGGAAAGTTAGGCAACGACTGGGTTTTTGGGGTTTAAGGACATTGACATTGGAGGGTAAGATTTTAATTTACAAAGCTGTGATTTTACCTCTGCTTTCATTACTGTGTTCTGTTTTTAGTCCCCCAAGGTTTTTTCTTTTAGGTTTGGAACGGGCGGTGTTTTACTTCTTATGGGGGTCCAAATGGGAGAGAATTCGAAGGGAAGTTGTGAAGAAAAGGAAGGAGAATGGAGGAAAAGGGCTCCCAGACCCCCATTTGTTTTTAGGAAGCAGATTCACTGCTTTACATATAAAGTACGCTGTGACTCCACCCAGAGAGAACAAAACGGCTGCCTTGGCAAGGTTCTGGATGGGGTCATATTTACGCACTTTAAAGATTTTACCAGTTGACCTAACAACTCCAGTGTCTTTTAATTTGCCTAAAGAGTATGATTTTATTAAAAAGTTTTTGAAAAAACACACATTGGAACAGCAAGATGTCACACTTTTAAGTGACCACAAAAAAATTATTTCTCTTGTGCAGGACCGGGAGAAGGTGAGCCAGTGGCAGGCCTCACGATACATGAGGCACAAGAGGTTTGGAAAAATGCTGCACACCCTGCTCTCCAGAACAGACACCGAGACCTGACATGGATGGCGGCCCATGAGATCCTTCCAACCAGGGCGGTTATGCACTCCCGGGGAATGGCCACCAACCCCAAATGTCCGCAGCCGGGATGCGGCGCTTCAGAGTCCGTGCGACACACACTATGGGAGTGCGGCGCTGCACGGGACCTGTGGACCACGACCGGCCCCCTGTTTTTCCCGTGCCTGCCAGCAGGTGGGGTCCAGATGGACTATAAGCTTGCCATCTTAGGGGTGGGCCGATGTTTGAAAGATCTAACAATGCAGCAGTTTACCTCGCTCTGGCTCACCCTGAACTCCATCAAAGAAGTCGTCTGGACTACCAGAAACCTGCTGGCGGGGAAAGGTGTGATGGTGCCCCTCCACGCACGCAAGCTAATGGTGAAGAACACGCTGCAGGTGGCACCACGCACTAGCATTCGGACGGGGGGGCTGGGGTCACACAGAGAAGGTCCCGGCCGCCACCGACCCTGGTTGCCCGTAGATGCACCCTCACCAACATCTGGCTAAGGGAACAGCGGGCCAGAGGGTAAGGATCTCCGCTGGGCTCCGGAAGTGGATGGCTTAGTGACTGGTGCTGGAGAGCAAGATGATTGCCCATTGATAAAGATCTCACCCCCCCCCGGTTCTGAACAAATAAAGAACTGTTTTTAACAATTTTTAAAGGTTATATATGGAAAATTTTATTAACATTCAACACTGGCCTTTTAAAACACAATGGAGTAATTAAGGATTTTAACATACAGATATTTAAAGAGTGCTAAATACCTTTTAACTCTCTTCTATCAATTAAAATCTCTATAGATTTCTTTTTAATAGCATGTTATATTCAATGTGGTTTTAACAGTGTGTCAATGTCAAGAGATTTGTAACAATAAAACTTTTCGAAAAAAAAAAAAAAATCTGTTCTTATCAGTTTAATGTCTGATACGTCTCCTATCCGGGGACTATATGTTAAATGGATTTTTGACCTTCGGAAATGGAAGCGGAGCTTGCTCCTTCCACTCCATGCATCAACATGGTATTGCAGTGTTTCCATGAATGGTGCGCTCCCCTTCTCGGGGACAAATAAGTCAAGTATAAAAAAAGAATTTGCTTCTTCTGTGCGTGAATGACGGTGTTTTTTCTAATCCGTGTGTTTTAAAATTGCTGTGTTTTCGTTGGCTTTATTGGTTTAACGAAAAGCTTGCGTGGAAATGAACACGCTGATAAAGAAATGTTTTTGTAATGTATTTAATTATTTTCTTTACAAGTTTGTGGTGGTGATCCGAGGACGAATTAAACATCCTCGACACAGCTGAAGGTGCAACAAAAGCGAAAGAGGCCGATTGGAATGTTAAAAACACCTGAAAACTTTTTTTCACTACCCTTCATACTACAGCTGTCGAAAAACCACAGCAACGTCGACAGACCTGGAGGCATAGCTGTACTTGTTTAACTCACAACGACAACGGGTAAGTCATTGAGCCCTGTGTTTTTATTTATCCACGTTCTAAAATTGCTATGCTTTCGTTGTTTCTTGATTGCTCTGTACATTTATTTGTTTCTATTCCACGTAAAGTTACTTTGTAATAACGAAACCATATATTTGAATGCGCAATTTAAATCCATTTGATTTAAATTGTTTCACATATTTCACTCTACACGGTTCAACCGGGCTGGAAACGGAATAAAAATAGGGTAGATCTCGAAGAATGTTTGGTCTCAGACGTGGCTTCGTGCGCTTTCCACCTGGTCACACACAGTAATGAAATGTTAGTCGGATGGCCTTCGGGGGCGCCGTCGATGTGATCGGTCACAGGAAGATGCGGCCGTCTGGCCTCAAAGGGTGTCGCTCATACTTACCTGGCAGGGGAGACACCATGATCATGAAGGTGGTTCACCCAGGGCGAGGCTCAGCCATTGCACTCCGGTTGTGCTGACCCTTTGCGAATTCCCCAAATGTGGGAATCTCGACTGCAAAATTTCTGATAGTGGGGGACTGCGTTCGCGCTCTCCCCTGACCTTTGTGTTAAAAATAGATTCTTTTGTCCAAGAGACGTCTAACCACGGCCCAAGAATACATTAGTCATCAAAAAAGCGGTTATTTAACGACTACATAATTTCTAATAGACAGCGAATATGTGTCTAGGCTAAAACAAGGCTTAATTTGGGCTGTCAGTGAAAATCTAATAGACGTTTGACCATTCCAAAAGAATAGACTAGCCATTCAATAGAACCACAATCAAACGGCTACATGTCTAAGAGACAGTCAACAAAATAATGCTTAGATGATTCTTTTCCTTCCAATATAAGAGGTTCTCGGGAATGGCAATCATCCAAACTAATAAATTATAAAGGCTTTTATAAGAAAATGACAACAGTTAAACAACATAGACAGCGTTGGGCAATACAAAATGCTAATAAATACAAGACAAATTGAAATATTGTACATCCATGTACATTAAACAAGCCAACAAATCTGCCAATGGGCTACGACAATTTTTCTTGAATTAAGTGTTTATATCTAGATTTGTTTCTTACCCCTTTGGCAGAGTTATTTGCTTGTTTTAAGCCCAAATTCGCTTAAATTTTGAGTTTTTTTCTCCCTAAAGGCTAGGCTTATTTTCTTAGGGCATTTTGCTCATCAAAAAATGCATCTTATTTTAAGACTTTCTAGATATTTGTACAGTGAAAACAGTTCGAAATAACAAGTAAGAAATGATTTTTGCAATGTATTCATTCATTCGCTACCCTTCATACTACAGCTGTCGAAAAACCACAGCAACGTCGACAGACCTGGAAGCGTAGCTGTATTTGTTTAACTCACAAAGACAACGGGTAAAGTATTTTCTTGATTACCTAAATGACTTGCTGTAAGAAAATAAGTTTAGGTTTAAGGGGGGGAAATACAGTTTAAAGGGATTCTTCAATTTATGATGATAATTCTGTCATCATTTACTCATGCATACAGGCTTACAACAACACGAGGATTAGTTTTTTTCTGAGTAACACAAAAGAAGGTATTTTGAGGAATGATGGTAAACCCACAGCAGATAGTCACCATTGACTTCCATAGTAGGAATAAAAAAATATGATGAAATTTATTAGGTACCATCAACCGTGTGCTAACCATCACTTTGCAAAATATTTTCTTCATCATTTATCACGATACTTCCAAAATATTTTTTCCTACTAAGTCAATATTTCATTATTTGCTTTACAAGCTTAAAAATGATGGTGACATGATTCCATGGTAATCACAAACAGTTAAACAAGTAAAATAATCACCATTACTTTTAAAAGCATTTTGAAAATTGCTTGCTTATGCTGGGAGTAAAGGTATTTCACGCAGTGCGCATCCTCTTTAAAAGGTAATGTATGCTTCTTTTTAAAGCTGACACATTTGCCACATTAAAATAACAGAAATGTGTACTGTTTAAACTTTTTGGAGCCGGTGTGTCTGTGTTCTTGGGGCACACATCTACATGTAAAAGCAGAATTGCTTATTATTCTTCTCTATTTCTTGTATAGGTCAATTATGAGTGAAGAACCGTTCACCAAATGAAGACCGCAGCCAGGTGACGGGATTCTGTGGTAATCGCAAACAGGTAAACCAGTAAAATAATCATCATTTATTGTTAAAATAATTTTGAAAATTGAAGTTCTGTGTGTTCTTATTGTACTTTATTTATTTCTGCAGGTAAGCACCATACCGTAAGCTTCATTCCCTTTATAACAGGTAAGGTTCATACTGTTTTATTCTTTTGTACTGTTTTATTCGTACTGTTTTAAATCATTCAGTAAATGCAAAGTTAAACTGATGTGTTTTTAATCTAGATTTAAAAGTGTCTACTGTTGAAGCACATCTGATCTCTTCTGAAAGCTGATAATAACTAAATGCTGATGCACCTTGTTTTGAGTGAACCCTTGTTTTTTCTAAATGACCTGATCCTATTGATCCGAGTAATCGGTTTCATATTCGATTAGCATATCTGTCATGTATTTCGGCCCGTAGCCATGAAGTGGTTTTTAAACAAGTAACAGTACTTTTTTTAATCCATTGTCCATTGCAATAATCGGCCCTGCTGGTGATGAAAGCATGAACAAGTTTCTCTAAGTCCTGTCTTGAGACAAAACCTCCAATTCTGGCAATATTTCTGAGATGGTAGTAAAAGCAGAATTCCTTATTATTTTTCTCTATCTCAGGCTCTATGGCATATATGTCATGATTTTATTTGTCTATTTATATGTCTATTTACAAGGACTGCCTTGGCCAAATGTTATTGTTAATTAATATTGAAGCAGTTATTTAACATATTTCCTTTGAGTCGTGATTTGTGTAATGATCCATATATCTATTTTTATGTATATTTTTAACTTAGGAATGTGATTTTAAAGCACATATTTGTTATTGTATGACACCTCTCATGTTATGAAAGTAAAAAATAAATGTATTTTCTGATGTCTTGCATTTCTGTTTTTAAACTGTTAATCCTTATCAAGTGCTATACATTAGAAAGTGGATAAATAACAAAAATGTCACTCCTGACAGCTGATAAATTAATCGTTCTTTATAGCACCACTGAGGTGAGCACTTTTCAAGGCAAGATTCTTTATAGAACCGTATAAAAAGGTTCTATATAGTACCAAAAAAACGGGTTCTGCTATGGTTACAAGCTGAAGAACCCTTATTTGTTACTATTTAGGAGCATTTGTCTTTAGAGTGTTGCGTAGGTTCGAAACTTTCAAACTTTTAACCAAAAAAAAAAAAGGGTCACACGGTTTTATTTGTGGTGTGGACATGAACACGCTGCAGGCATTGAAATGTAATTTGTAATTTATTGTCTCATTTCATATTTAACAAATAGGAAGCAAAGTGCTATTCAATCAGTTTAACTAAACAACTGGTGTTCCTCAATTTTGGGGCCTATTTTGTTCAGAATATCAGTTTTGTTCAGTTTTGTATGTGCATGCAAAAAGCATTCAGCGAGCAAATTAACTGAAGCTTTACCTTCGTGTTTCTTTTTGTATGAGTGATAACTGTTTCTGTATGTATTTGTATGGTTTTTTTACAAGTATAGAGTGAAATGCACACGGTGAGTAATGAACGCAGACCTTCAGTGCCGGACCTCTGACCCGCTAACCTCCATCCCGACAGCCAGCGCCTTCTCCGGATGCCATTGCGGTATAGCTTCTCGGCTTTTTGGGTAAGATCGAGTGGACACCGGGGACTACACGTTTAAATGGATTTTTGACCTTCGGCTATGGAAGCGAGGCTTGCTCCGTCCACTCCGTGCATCGACTCTGGCGTTTTCCGGGGACAAATAAGGTGAGTTTAAAACCAGAGTTTGCTTCTTTTGTGCTAGTGATGGTCAACCCGGATCTTTTTAAGGATTCGGGTTATTCTGAGTCACTCACTAATATGATCCGGGTTGTGCGAGTCACTCGAGTCACTTGAGTCCCTTGGTCAAAATCTCCCAATTCCAATCGCTAAGTCATACTAATGCCAACCAAGCAACTCGGATCACGCGTGCAGCTACGAGTTTATGACTCCTCTGCTCACAAAAAAAGGCTAATGTGACCTGAGGAACTCGTAAAAAACATGCATGCCCGTGGTAACATTATCAATAACATAATTGTAAAAGTTTGGTGTGTTTAGTTTCCTTTCATAACGACAAATATATCAACACCACATTTAGAAGATGTCAGGCTTGGTTGACTTGGACGTGAGAGGAACGTGTCCTGTTTCAGATTGACTTAAAAGATCCACGACAGGCTTCGGTTAATCTTGTGAGTGAGTCCCAGACAGAGCCGCTCGCCCGCTCCTGCACGGGTCCTGTGAGTGAACCACTCACGTCACTCTGAGTGACTCAGTCAACAAGATGAGCCGTGTACGTCCGTCGGTGGCGGATCTTTCCAGCAGCACTGCTGCAGCAGTCCTCGTATTTAAAAATGTTAAACATTTGCAGCTTCTACCCAAAACATTGTGCCAGTCAAATATTTCAACAGATTAGCCTACATGAGTCAGTGGGTTAACAACACGAGCAAGGTTTCTCCTAGCCCAGGATTCAAGCTCCATGAGTTGAGTCACTCTCTGTGTGAATCCCCGAGCCGCCGACCAACTCATTGTCGCGCGCACGCATCCCTTTGTACTCGGACTCGGAGCTGCAAGAAATAATGATCCGGAATAGCAGCTTTTGGTTCACTCGGTACCCCCAGTCGACATTTGGTGATGTAAATTAACTCGTTGTTGCAAGTTATAGAACCTATGGCAGCTTATGTAGAGTTATTTGTTGTAATTCTGTTGTAAACATTTGAAGAGCTTTGTGTTTGATACAATTTCTCATTTTTAATGCAAAATCTGAGAGGACTCAACTGACTCGGGTTAATGGTCACTAAGGACTCATGGTTCTCGAGTCATTTTAGGGATCGGGTTAAATGATCCGAGTTTCGGGTGACTCGCTCATCACTATTTTGTGCGTGGTTGCCAGTTTGTTTGCCAATCCGTGGTCCATAATAAGTTCCGCTTCGTGGTTTCTCCATCGCTCAGTACTTTTCTGTGTTTCTATTTTACGTAAAGCTAACACCAAAACGATTGTGGAAAGCGCTATATAGATTGTTCTCAAAGAAAAAACGAGAAACAAACCCATGTGAATATGGATCAAATTATCTAGGCGGAGCACTTCGTTCAAAGAAAAACGCAACAGAATTGTTTGCGTTGAACAAAGACAATGGTGCGTGCAGACATCGAATGTGTATTGTGGATAAAAAATGGCCAGTGGGGTGGGACAATTTTTCTTGAATTAAGTGTTTATGGGAAAAGTTCACAAATTTTTTCTTACCCTGTAGGCAGATTTATTTGCTTGTTTTAAGCATAAAATAACAGGAGAAGAAATTGTGTAGGGGGAGCAGAGGGGTTTTTTTTTCGTTCAAAGAAAAGCAGCGTGGCACGAATGAATGTTTGGCTGAAATGCTATCGTAATTTCCCCCTTAATTTTCCTTACAAACATGAAACCAGAGAGAAGGGCCAGTTGGCATCGAATTGCACCTTGTATTCGGTGATTGATTGAGGAAAAATATGCGTATGTGTATATATACACTTGCTTTGTTGAACAGAGACAATGGCCGCGTGCTCCAGCGTCACCTATATGCCTATTTCACAAAATGGCGCCTTTGACCGGAAGTAGGGAAAACATCGTTCAGGTTGCACCACTACGATGGCCACTCAATATAGTATGGACTGACAGCTGCTTTGTTTTCTCCTACACATGAATTTACTTGTAAAAATAACAATAACATATATTGTCGATTGGTGTTATATTATTTTTTTAGCATTTCGTATTATCAAAATATATCATATGTTAGACAGCTGTCAATTTTAAATAAAATAACGAGACATACATAACTATTCGTGTCTGCTCCCGTTTATTGTAATGAGTCTGCACATTTGGAGAAATACTTAGACATTTTACTTCTTATTTCTTTAGACTGAATAATTATTTCTTATTAATTCCAAAGTATGAGACCCGATGATCTAATCGTGGTGTATGTGCTATTCCTCGTTTGTTTGCCTGCATCCATTGCTTTACGGCTTGCTTGTTGCGTTGAAATGCACATTTGATTTCTTTACCAGCATTGGATTTAGACCATTCAATGAGAAGAGTTAACAGCGTTTATTATGATTGATAAGCCCTCAACGGAGAATGAAGTCTGCATACATTAAAAGCCTTATTTTGTTTTTATCGTGTGCCTTCCAAAATGTATGCGACGAAACTTAAATCACGCAAAAAATGAATGGTAACTAGACGTGCTTGTTGTGTGCAGGGAGTGCATTTATTTGTAAACTTTTGCTAAATCAACATGGTTTATTTGTATTTGCTTTTTACCTGGGTTTTATCAGGTTCGGGACATTTTTAATCCATAGTGTATGGAGTTATCTAGTAGAAAATGATCTGCTGTTTTTTGGTAGAATGTTGTGTGAGCTAAAGAAACGAGGAATAAAACACACACCATGATTAAAAAAATCAGATCGCATACTTTGTAATTAAAAATAAATAATAATTAATTTCAAAGAAATAAGAAGTAAAATGTGTAAGTATTCCTCAAAATGTGCTTTGGACTAAGTCCCCCGTCATCACAGCAAACGGGAGCAGACCCGAATAGGTATGTCTAGTTATTTTATTAAAAATTTCCAGCCGTCTGTAAATTCATGTTTGAAAGAAAAAAGTAAATGAATATCTTACTTACTGTTTTTGTCTTGTTTTCTAGTGAATATCTGACAATTCTTAAATGGAGATACATTTACTTGGTAAGCAAAGTGGCTTAAGATATTATGTATTGTAATAGAAAATTGTTATAAAAACGTTTTGTTTTTGCTGGGAATTCTTGTATATATTTCACAGCTATATAATTAATTATAATAACGCACTTTTTGTTGATAAACATGTTAAAAAATACATTAACACAGAATAATGTGGCAACAAATCAAATGTGCATTTAAATGCAACAAGCAGAAAATAAATAAATAAAGCAAATGCATGGAAAAGAAACGAGGAATAAAACAAACACCGCGATTAAAAAAATCAGATCGCATACTTTGTAATTGAAAATAAATAATAATTAATTTCAAAGAAATAAGAAGTAAAATGTGTAAGTATTCCTCAAAATGTGCTTTGGACTAAGTCCCCGTCATCACAGCAAACGGGAGCAGACCCGAATAGGTATGTCTAGTTATTTTATTAAAAATTTCCAGCCGTCTGTAAATTCATGTTTGAAAGAAAAAAGTAAATGAATATCTTACTTACTGTTTTTGTCTTGTTTTCTTGTGAATATCTGACAATTCTTAAATGGAGATACATTTACTTGGTAAGCAAAGTGGCTTAAGATATTATGTATTGTAATAGAAAATTGTTATAAAAGCGTTTTGTGTTTGCTGGGAATTCACAGCCATATAATTAATTATAATAACGCACTTTTTGTTTATAAACATGTTAAAAAATACATTAACACAGAATAATGTGGCAACAAATCAAACGTGCATTTAAATGCAACAAGCAAAAATAAATAAACAAAGCAAATGCACGGAAAAGAAACGAGGAATAAAACAAACACCGCGATTAAAAAATCAGATCGTATACTTTGTAATAATTGAAATAAATTATAAAAATCAACAGGTTTATATTTAAAACAAGTAAAAAATATCTGCCAGCGGGGTAAGAAAAATAAACTTAATTCTAGTTTCAACTTAATTCAATAATAAACTCAATTTAGGTTTATTTTTCTTACCCCACTGGCAGATATTTTTACTTGTTTTAAGCCTTAACCTATTACATTTTAGAATTTATTTCAGTAAACAAGACTTAAATTCTAAGCCACTTTGCTTATTAAGTAAATGTATCTTGATTTAAGAATTATTTTTTAACTCGAAAACATGAATAAAATACTAAGTAAACGAACAGATTGGGATGTTCAAAACACTTAAACATTTTTTTTTTCACTCTACCCTTCATATTACAGCTGTCGAAAAACCACAGCAACGTTGACAGACCTGGAAGCCATGATATATTAGCAGTTTTTAAAATAAGTTAAATCTAGAATCCTTATTGGTTTTAGATACTTAAAAGCAATGAATGATCTTCTTTCTTTTGAATTGATTTGGTATAATGGAGGAGCTCTGTGTCTGGTTATTGAAGATGATTTGGTCTTTGCTCCTATGTTGGCTTATTTTTTGTTATTTCCGTTACTATATATATATTTTTTTTTCCCCTTTGTTTTTTCTGATTTGAGGTTATGAAAATGTTTTAATTTGTAATAAAGGTTTTTTGAAAATTCTAAACTCTCTCTCTCTCTCTCATGAGCGTGGATCAGTTCCTGCATCAAGGAAAAAATGCGCATCCTGGTAAATTTCAGAAGTTAGACGACTGAGCTGCAGCGGACAGCGTAAGATTTATGAAAACACATTTGAGAAGAAAGGCAAAGCATGTTTCACAGTTAATCCAAGACCATAATGACAATTTTGCGCTCTGTTTCCCGAAGCTCGTGGAGGCGTGGAGCAGCATACACAGTTAAGGTATGTGCGATCTACCGGCATTACCTTTACGATCGACGTATTGGATCTGCAAGCTGCAAGCAAATTAACTGAAGCTTTACTTCATGTTTCTGTTTGGTTAAGCGATGACTGCTTTTTCCCAACAGTTTGTGTGTGTGTTTTCTGCATGGGTTTAGAAAACATGAACTTCTGATCTGCTAGCTCAACGTTCTACCTCTGGGTTATACAATGAGAACGTATAGAGTTAAATGCCCGCTAGCCTCCACCCCAAAAGCCAGCGCCTTCGCCGGCTCCCCCTTTGGCTGCGTCTATTCCGGTATCGCTTCTCGGCCTTTTGGCTAAGATCAAGTGTCTTACCAGCAGGTGGAGCTGCGATCGCCTCTTTGGTGGATCCTTCTTTTAGTCTGTGTAGTGACTTGAAGATTTTCCATTCAAAGAGTATATTGTTTTTGCTGTGTTTTTGAACATCGTTTCAAAGGTAAGTGAATTTCTTATTTATCTTTTGGTTGTGTAATTTTAGAATATTTATATATTTTATTTGTTTATTGTTGGTTTAGTTATTTATTGAAATTTTAGTGTTCTTCTGGTTTTAGTGTTTTAGGCTTGTGGTGCCTCCAAAATGTCGGCTGCCCGTGCCGGCACGAGGCGGCACCACAGCGTTCGGTTTTTATTTAAGGAGTTGGATGGGAAGTTGTTTGCAATGTCACGATTAGATTTTTCTAGGAAATTGATACAGAAGACCCTTAACTTTAAACCTGAGGATTTACATTGTTTAACAACCTTGCCTTTTAATAAAGGATTTGATGTTAGTTTTAAGTCTACTTCCCTGCTTTCTGATTTCTGGCACGGTTTTGAGTTGTATAAAGACCAGCTTGCTATGTTCACTGTTGAGAAATTATCTGATAACTCACTTAAGACGGTGATAGTTAGAATGTTCAATGAAACAGTGAGTGGAGAGGATATTTGTGTTTGGCTGGAAAAGTACTGCACTGTTCGAGGTCAACCTATCAAAGTGGTGGATGAGGATGGTGTTTGGACATGTGCCTGGCGGATTCCCATTAAACAATGGGAAGATGCCGGGGGCTACCAGGGCCTGAAACATCTTCCATCCATGATAGTGTTGGGAGAGAACAGGGGCTACATACACTATCAAGGAATGCCCAAGCTCTGCAGGAAGTGTTCAAAGTTTGGGCATTTAGCTGAGGCATGCCAGGAAATTGTGTGTGGGAAGTGTAAAGAAATTGGACATACTTTTGATGAGTGTAACAATGGCAGGCGGTGCAATCTTTGTGGAGACATAAATCATCTCTATAGAGACTGCCCAAAAAGTTTTGCCAACAAACTGAAAGCTAACAAAATGGCCGCCTCACAACCAGAGCAAACAAGAGAACAAAGGAGGGAGGAGGCGGAGCCTGAAGTTTTGGAGGGAATTTTAAATGCCCAACCGACTTCAGCGATTGGACAAGACAGAGGAGGGGAGGCGGCAACAGAGATGGTGCCTGAACAACAGGAAGAGGTTATAATTTCAGAACAAGGTAATGAAAATGATAATTTAAATGAAATATATAATGATGATGATGATGATGAAACGGCCTCCTCTCTCCAAACAGTATCAGAATTGGCGATGGAGTTAAGCGGGAGTGATTCTAACCCACTCCCGAATGCTCAAGTGCAGAAAAGACCTCCGGGATCTCCTCTTTCTGAAATAGAAGAAAAAAAGAGGAGGGCAGTAGTTTTTTCAGACGACTCTGGTTCAGAGGATCTGAATCGACTATGGCCCTTAACATCCCCAAATGAAGTGTCTTTTCTGCACATAAAGCTAAGATCATCATCGCCAAAGGACCCGCAAGAGACCTCCTCTGCGGCTTTTCTGGCGGTGGACACACGCCCTCCTGACCAAAACAACGTTGAGATTAAAGAGGAGCAGGTGTCACAAGAAATTTTATGATTTTAGAGTAAATCTGTAGTCTTTTAAATGTTTTCTATATATTCATGTCTTTTAATATCATACTATTCATGGTCCTTACAATCTCAACTCTAAATGTGAGAAGTGTGAGGTCCCCACTCAGAGCACAGAGCATTTTATCCTTTTTAAAATCTTTTAAGTCAGATGTGTTTTTATTGCAGGAATGTGCTTTGCCCTTTTTAACCCAATACAGAAATTTAGAAAATATGTGGACTCCTGGCCCCTCCATATGGAGTGGGTCAAATTTTAATAAGAATGATGGGGTTGCAATTTTAATAAAAAAACCCAACATCTTGGTGAAGGAGAGCACAGTGGTGAGGTAAGGGCGGGCTATTTTGGCTAAACTGACCTTTTTAGATAGGGATTTTAATGTTCTAAATGTGTATGGTTTTACAGAGAAAAACAAAAGGCATGAGCTTTTAGAAGACTTGCAGCCCCACATGCTAGGTAAGGCTCCCCTAGTAGTTGCAGGGGATTTTAATTGTGTTTTAACCAAGTCAGATAGAAAAAGAGCAGGGCAGGATTTCAAATTGGATAAGACATCTATTTTATTGCAAAGTTTAATAAAAGATTTTAAATTAGTTGACTGTTTTAAGACTTTGCATCCTAAGGAGGAGGGCCTCACCTGGTCCAGTGGTGATGGTGCCAAAGCCTCTCGTATCGATTACATGTTTTCTCGTGAATGCCCGCCAACTGATGCTACATTGACACCCCTGTATTTTTCAGATCACACTATGCTATCCTGCACTCTTTCTTTCAACACAAGTTTGACAGCAGGCGAAGGAATCTGGAAGCTGAATTGCTCTCTCTTGCAGGATGATGAGATAGTGAGGGAGTACAGGGAGCAATTCAGCCAGTGGCAGACCCTCCAGGACTTTTTTAATTCACGAGCACAGTGGTGGGAAATGATAAAGGACAGAACGAGAGAATTTTTTAGACAGAAAGGGAAAGAAAAGAAAAATAAGGATAGAAGATGCATGATGGGGCTGCAGAAAAGACTACAGAGATATTTTAACTTATCAAACAATGGTTTCGATTTTACTGATGAAATAAAGGAAGTAAAAAGGCAAATGTCTGCAATAGAGCAAGAGAGAAAGGGAGTCATCTTAAGAAGCAAGGAAAGAGAACTAGAAGAAGGGGAAAAATGCACACGGTACTTTTTCAAAAAGATTATATCAAAGGGTGGGACAATTATTAAGTTAAACATGGGAGGAAGAGAAGCAAATTGTACTGAAGATATTTTAAAGGAAGTGGAAGATTTTTATGGCGAGTTATATAATGAAAAGGACATACAGGAAGATGTTTTATGGCAAGTTTTAAATAGTTTAGAAAAGAAAATTCAAGACGAGTGTTCTTTTTTAAATCAGGATTTTACAGTCATAGAACTCACAAAATGTAAAAACAACTTTAAAAAAGGTAAGTCTCCAGGAAGTGATGGGCTTCCTGTAGAATTTTACGAAACATTTTGGGATATTTTAGTACATGAGTTATTAAATGTTTTTAATGAATTTGACAGACTTGACATACTTCCTGACAGTTTTAGACTAGGGATAGTTTCGCTTCTTCACAAAAAGGGTGACAGAACAGATCTAAAGACATGGAGACCAATCACTCTTTTAAATTTTGACTGCAAACTTTTTAGCAAACTTTTAGCGGACCGTATGTCGAGGATTTTAGAGGACGTAATCCACCCGGATCAAGCTTGTGCGGTGCCCGGGAGGAAGATCACTGACAGCCTAATATTGATCAGAGATGCTATCTGTTTTGCGAGAGACAGAAATATTAGGCTATTGGTTCTAAATTTAGACTTTGAGAAAGCGTTTGATCGGGTCTCGCACCAGTACCTGTTTCGGGTACTGAAAAAAATGGGCTTCCCAGGGAGGTTTTTAGTGTGGGTGGGTATGCTGTACAAAGAAATAACCAGCAGAATTCTAATAAATGGGCATCTGACAAAAGCAGTTAATATACGCAGCGGCGTCCGGCAAGGGTGTCCGTTATCCCCACTCTTGTATGTGGCTTGTATTGAGCCACTGGCACAGCTCTTGAGAAGGGACCAATGGATCAAAGGACTGAACTTACCTGGAACCGGAGGACTGACTGCTAAATGCGTTTTATATATGGATGATGTGACTCTTTTAACAACTGATTTTATTTCGGTCCGGAGAGCCCTCGAGGTGACAGAGTTTTATGGAAAGGCCTCGGGCGCTAAGCTCAACAGGAGTAAGTCCGAGGCCCAACTCTTTGGACCATGGGGATACATTGACAGACGAGGCCTTGAAGTGACCATAAGGAATACAGATTTTAGGGGTGAAATTTGACAGGGAGGGGGGTGGAAAAAGCAACTGGGCAGACACTATAGGGAAAGTTAGGCAACGACTGGGTTTTTGGGGTTTAAGGACATTGACATTGGAGGGTAAGATTTTAATTTACAAAGCTGTGATTTTACCTCTGCTTTCATTACTGTGTTCTGTTTTTAGTCCCCCAAGGTTTTTTCTTTTAGGTTTGGAACGGGCGGTGTTTTACTTCTTATGGGGGTCCAAATGGGAGAGAATTCGAAGGGAAGTTGTGAAGAAAAGGAAGGAGAATGGAGGAAAAGGGCTCCCAGACCCCCATTTGTTTTTAGGAAGCAGATTCACTGCTTTACATATAAAGTACGCTGTGACTCCACCCAGAGAGAACAAAACGGCTGCCTTGGCAAGGTTCTGGATGGGGTCATATTTACGGACTTTAAAGATTTTACCAGTTGACCTAACAACTCCAGTGTCTTTTAATTTGCCTAAAGAGTATGATTTTATTAAAAAGTTTTTGAAAAAACACACATTGGAACAGCAAGATGTCACACTTTTAAGTGACCACAAAAAAATTATTTCTCTTGTGCAGGACCGGGAGAAGGTGAGCCCAGTGGCAGGCCTCACGATACATGAGGCACAAGAGGTTTGGAAAAATGCTGCACACCCTGCTCTCCAGAACAGACACCGAGACCTGACATGGATGGCGGCCCATGAGATCCTTCCAACCAGGGCGGTTATGCACTCCCGGGGAATGGCCACCAACCCCAAATGTCCGCAGCCGGGATGCGGCGCTTCAGAGTCCGTGCGACACACACTATGGGAGTGCGGCGCTGCACGGGACCTGTGGACCACGACCGGCCCCCTGTTTTTCCCGTGCCTGCCAGCAGGTGGGGTCCAGATGGACTATAAGCTTGCCATCTAAGGGGTGGGCCGATGTTTGAAAGATCTAACAATACAGCAGTTTACCTCGCTCTGGCTCACCCTGAACTCCATCAAAGAAGTCGTCTGGACTACCAGAAACCTGCTGGTGGGGAAAGGTGTGATGGTGCCCCTCCACGCACGCAAGCTAATGGTGAAGAACACGCTGCAGGTGGCACCACGCACTAGCATTCGGACGGGGGGGCTGGGGTCACACAGAGAAGGTCCCGGCCGCCACCGACCCTGGTTGCCCGTAGATGCACCCTCACCAACATCTGGCTAAGGGAACAGCGGGCCAGAGGGTAAGGATCTCCGCTGGGCTCCGGAAGTGGATGGCTTAGTGACTGGTGCTGGAGAGCAAGATGATTGCCTATTGATAAAGATCTCACCCCCCCCCCCCCGGTTCTGAACAAATAAAGAACTGTTTTTAACAATTTTTAAAGGTTATATATGGAAAATTTTATTAACATTCAACACTGGCCTTTTAAAACACAATGGAGTAATTAAGGATTTTAACATACAGATATTTAAAGAGTGCTAAATACCTTTTAACTCTCTTCTATCAATTAAAATCTCTATAGATTTCTTTTTAATAGCATGTTATATTCAATGTGGTTTTAACAGTGTGTCAATGTCAAGAGATTTGTAACAATAAAACTTTTCGAAAAAAAAAAAAAAAATCTGTTCTTATCAGTTTAATGTCTGATACGTCTCCTATCCGGGGACTATATGTTAAATGGATTTTTGACCTTCGGAAATGGAAGCGGAGCTTGCTCCTTCCACTCCATGCATCAACATGGTATTGCAGTGTTTCCATGAATGGTGCGCTCCCCTTCTCGGGGACAAATAAGTCAAGTATAAAAAAAGAATTTGCTTCTTCTGTGCGTGAATGACGGTGTTTTTTCTAATCCGTGTGTTTTAAAATTGCTGTGTTTTCGTTGGCTTTATTGGTTTAACGAAAAGCTTGCGTGGAAATGAACACGCTGATAAAGAAATGTTTTTGTAATGTATTTAATTATTTTCTTTACAAGTTTGTGGTGGTGATCCGAGGACGAATTAAACATCCTCGACACAGCTGAAGGTGCAACAAAAGCGAAAGAGGCCGATTGGAATGTTAAAAACACCTGAAAACTTTTTTTCACTACCTTTCATACTACAGCTGTCGAAAAACCACAGCAACGTCGACAGACCTGGAGGCATAGCTGTACTTGTTTAACTCACAACGACAACGGGTAAGTCATTGAGCCCTGTGTTTTTATTTATCCACGTTCTAAAATTGCTATGCTTTCGTTGTTTCTTGATTGCTCTGTACATTTATTTGTTTCTATTCCACGTAAAGTTACTTTGTAATAACGAAACCATATATTTGAATGCGCAATTTAAATCCATTTGATTTAAATTGTTTCACATATTTCACTCTACACGGTTCAACCGGGCTGGAAACGGAATAAAAATAGGGTAGATCTCGAAGAATGTTTGGTCTCAGACGTGGCTTCGTGCGCTTTCCACCTGGTCACACACAGTAATGAAATGTTAGTCGGATGGCCTTCGGGGGCGCCGTCGATGTGATCGGTCACAGGAAGATGCGGCCGTCTGGCCTCAAAGGGTGTCGCTCATACTTACCTGGCAGGGGAGACACCATGATCATGAAGGTGGTTCACCCAGGGCGAGGCTCAGCCATTGCACTCCGGTTGTGCTGACCCTTTGCGAATTCCCCAAATGTGGGAATCTCGACTGCAAAATTTCTGATAGTGGGGGACTGCGTTCGCGCTCTCCCCTGACCTTTGTGTTAAAAATAGATTCTTTTGTCCAAGAGACGTCTAACCACGGCCCAAGAATACATTAGTCATCAAAAAAGCGGCTATTTAACGACTACATAATTTCTAATAGACAGCTAATATGTGTCTAGGCTAAAACAAGGCTTAATTTGGGCTGTCAGTGAAAATCTAATAGACGTTTGACCATTCCAAAAGAATAGACTAGCCATTCAATAGAACCACAATCAAACGGCTACATGTCTAAGAGACAGTCAACAAAATAATGCTTAGATGATTCTTTTCCTTCCAATATAAGAGGTTCTCGGGAATGGCAATCATCCAAACTAATAAATTATAAAGGCTTTTATAAGAAAATGACAACAGTTAAACAACATAGACAGCGTTGGGCAATACAAAATGCTAATAAATACAAGACAAATTGAAATATTGTACATCCATGTACATTAAACAAGCCAACAAATCTGCCAATGGGCTACGACAATTTTTCTTGAATTAAGTGTTTATATCTAGATTTGTTTCTTACCCCTTTGGCAGAGTTATTTGCTTGTTTTAAGCCCAAATTCGCTTAAATTTTGAGTTTTTTTCTCCCTAAAGGCTAGGCTTATTTTCTTAGGGCATTTTGCTCATCAAAAAATGCATCTTATTTTAAGACTTTCTAGATATTTGTACAGTGAAAACAGTTCGAAATAACAAGTAAGAAATGATTTTTGCAATGTATTCATTCATTCGCTACCCTTCATACTACAGCTGTCGAAAAACCACAGCAACGTCGACAGACCTGGAAGCGTAGCTGTATTTGTTTAACTCACAAAGACAACGGGTAAAGTATTTTCTTGATTACCTAAATGACTTGCTGTAAGAAAATAAGTTTAGGTTTAAGGGGGGGAAATACAGTTTAAAGGGATTCTTCAATTTATGATGATAATTCTGTCATCATTTACTCATGCATACAGGCTTACAACAACACGAGGATTAGTTTTTTTCTGAGTAACACAAAAGAAGGTATTTTGAGGAATGATGGTAAACCCACAGCAGATAGTCACCATTGACTTCCATAGTAGGAATAAAAAAATATGATGAAATTTATTAGGTACCATCAACCGTGTGCTAACCATCACTTTGCAAAATATTTTCTTCATCATTTATCACGATACTTCCAAAATATTTTTTCCTACTAAGTCAATATTTCATTATTTGCTTTACAAGCTTAAAAATGATGGTGACATGATTCCATGGTAATCACAAACAGTTAAACAAGTAAAATAATCACCATTACTTTTAAAAGCATTTTGAAAATTGCTTGCTTATGCTGGGAGTAAAGGTATTTCACGCAGTGCGCATCCTCTTTAAAAGGTAATGTATGCTTCTTTTAAAGCTGACACATTTGCCACATTAAAATAACAGAAATGTGTACTGTTTAAACTTTTTGGAGCCGGTGTGTCTGTGTTCTTGGGGCACACATCTACATGTAAAAGCAGAATTGCTTATTATTCTTCTCTATTTCTTGTATAGGTCAATTATGAGTGAAGAACCGTTCACCAAATGAAGACCGCAGCCAGGTGACGGGATTCTGTGGTAATCGCAAACAGGTAAACCAGTAAAATAATCATCATTTATTGTTAAAATAATTTTGAAAATTGAAGTTCTGTGTGTTCTTATTGTACTTTATTTATTTCTGCAGGTAAGCACCATACCGTAAGCTTCATTCCCTTTATAACAGGTAAGGTTCATACTGTTTTATTCTTTTGTACTGTTTTATTCGTACTGTTTTAAATCATTCAGTAAATGCAAAGTTAAACTGATGTGTTTTTAATCTAGATTTAAAAGTGTCTACTGTTGAAGCACATCTGATCTCTTCTGAAAGCTGATAATAACTAAATGCTGATGCACCTTGTTTTGAGTGAACCCTTGTTTTTTCTAAATGACCTGATCCTATTGATCCGAGTAATCGGTTTCATATTCGATTAGCATATCTGTCATGTATTTCGGCCCGTAGCCATGAAGTGGTTTTTAAACAAGTAACAGTACTTTTTTTAATCCATTGTCCATTGCAATAATCGGCCCTGCTGGTGATGAAAGCATGAACAAGTTTCTCTAAGTCCTGTCTTGAGACAAAACCTCCAATTCTGGCAATATTTCTGAGATGGTAGTAAAAGCAGAATTCCTTATTATTTTTCTCTATCTCAGGCTCTATGGCATATATGTCATGATTTTATTTGTCTATTTATATGTCTATTTACAAGGACTGCCTTGGCCAAATGTTATTGTTAATTAATATTGAAGCAGTTATTTAACATATTTCCTTTGAGTCGTGATTTGTGTAATGATCCATATATCTATTTTTATGTATATTTTTAACTTAGGAATGTGATTTTAAAGCACATATTTGTTATTGTATGACACCTCTCATGTTATGAAAGTAAAAAATAAATGTATTTTCTGATGTCTTGCATTTCTGTTTTTAAACTGTTAATCCTTATCAAGTGCTATACATTAGAAAGTGGATAAATAACAAAAATGTCACTCCTGACAGCTGATAAATTAATCGTTCTTTATAGCACCACTGAGGTGAGCACTTTTCAAGGCAAGATTCTTTATAGAACCGTATAAAAAGGTTCTATATAGTACCAAAAAAACGGGTTCTGCTATGGTTACAAGCTGAAGAACCCTTATTTGTTACTATTTAGGAGCATTTGTCTTTAGAGTGTTGCGTAGGTTCGAAACTTTCAAACTTTTAACCAAAAAAAAAAAAGGGTCACACGGTTTTATTTGTGGTGTGGACATGAACACGCTGCAGGCATTGAAATGTAATTTGTAATTTATTGTCTCATTTCATATTTAACAAATAGGAAGCAAAGTGCTATTCAATCAGTTTAACTAAACAACTGGTGTTCCTCAATTTTGGGGCCTATTTTGTTCAGAATATCAGTTTTGTTCAGTTTTGTATGTGCATGCAAAAAGCATTCAGCGAGCAAATTAACTGAAGCTTTACCTTCGTGTTTCTTTTTGTATGAGTGATAACTGTTTCTGTATGTATTTGTATGGTTTTTTTACAAGTATAGAGTGAAATGCACACGGTGAGTAATGAACGCAGACCTTCAGTGCCGGACCTCTGACCCGCTAACCTCCATCCCGACAGCCAGCGCCTTCTCCGGATGCCATTGCGGTATAGCTTCTCGGCTTTTTGGGTAAGATCGAGTGGACACCGGGGACTACACGTTTAAATGGATTTTTGACCTTCGGCTATGGAAGCGAGGCTTGCTCCGTCCACTCCTTGCATCGACTCTGGCGTTTTCCGGGGACAAATAAGGTGAGTTTAAAACCAGAGTTTGCTTCTTTTGTGCTAGTGATGGTCAACCCGGATCTTTTTAAGGATTCGGGTTATTCTGAGTCACTCACTAATATGATCCGGGTTGTGCGAGTCACTCGAGTCACTTGAGTCCCTTGGTCAAAATCTCCCAATTCCAATCGCTAAGTCATACTAATGCCAACCAAGCAACTCGGATCACGCGTGCAGCTACGAGTTTATGACTCCTCTGCTCACAAAAAAAGGCTAATGTGACCTGAGGAACTCGTAAAAAACATGCATGCCCGTGGTAACATTATCAATAACATAATTGTAAAAGTTTGGTGTGTTTAGTTTCCTTTCATAACGACAAATATATCAACACCACATTTAGAAGATGTCAGGCTTGGTTGACTTGGACGTGAGAGGAACGTGTCCTGTTTCAGATTGACTTAAAAGATCCACGACAGGCTTCGGTTAATCTTGTGAGTGAGTCCCAGACAGAGCCGCTCGCCCGCTCCTGCACGGGTCCTGTGAGTGAACCACTCACGTCACTCTGAGTGACTCAGTCAACAAGATGAGCCGTGTACGTCCGTCGGTGGCGGATCTTTCCAGCAGCACTGCTGCAGCAGTCCTCGTATTTAAAAATGTTAAACATTTGCAGCTTCTACCCAAAACATTGTGCCAGTCAAATATTTCAACAGATTAGCCTACATGAGTCAGTGGGTTAACAACACGAGCAAGGTTTCTCCTAGCCCAGGATTCAAGCTCCATGAGTTGAGTCACTCTCTGTGTGAATCCCCGAGCCGCCGACCAACTCATTGTCGCGCGCACGCATCCCTTTGTACTCGGACTCGGAGCTGCAAGAAATAATGATCCGGAATAGCAGCTTTTGGTTCACTCGGTACCCCCAGTCGACATTTGGTGATGTAAATTAACTCGTTGTTGCAAGTTATAGAACCTATGGCAGCTTATGTAGAGTTATTTGTTGTAATTCTGTTGTAAACATTTGAAGAGCTTTGTGTTTGATACAATTTCTCATTTTTAATGCAAAATCTGAGAGGACTCAACTGACTCGGGTTAATGGTCACTAAGGACTCATGGTTCTCGAGTCATTTTAGGGATCGGGTTAAATGATCCGAGTTTCGGGTGACTCGCTCATCACTATTTTGTGCGTGGTTGCCAGTTTGTTTGCCAATCCGTGGTCCATAATAAGTTCCGCTTCGTGGTTTCTCCATCGCTCAGTACTTTTCTGTGTTTCTATTTTACGTAAAGCTAACACCAAAACGATTGTGGAAAGCGCTATATAGATTGTTCTCAAAGAAAAAACGAGAAACAAACCCATGTGAATATGGGTCAAATTATCTAGGCGGAGCACTTCGTTCAGAGAAAAACGCAACAGAATTGTTTGCGTTGAACAAAGACAATGGTGCGTGCAGACATCGAATGTGTATTGTGGATAAAAAATGGCCAGTGGGGTGGGACAATTTTTCTTGAATTAAGTGTTTATGGGAAAAGTTCACAAATTTTTTCTTACCCTGTAGGCAGATTTATTTGCTTGTTTTAAGCATAAAATAACAGGAGAAGAAATTGTGTAGGGGGAGCAGAGGGGTTTTTTTTTTCGTTCAAAGAAAAGCAGCGTGGCACGAATGAATGTTTGGCTGAAATGCTATCGTAATTTCCCCCTTAATTTTCCTTACAAACATGAAACCAGAGAGAAGGGCCAGTTGGCATCGAATTGCACCTTGTATTCGGTGATTGATTGAGGAAAAATATGCGTATGTGTATATATACACTTGCTTTGTTGAACAGAGACAATGGCCGCGTGCTCCAGCGTCACCTATATGCCTATTTCACAAAATGGCGCCTTTGACCGGAAGTAGGGAAAACATCGTTCAGGTTGCACCACTACGATGGCCACTCAATATAGTATGGACTGACAGCTGCTTTGTTTTCTCCTACACATGAATTTACTTGTAAAAATAACAATAACATATATTGTCGATTGGTGTTATATTATTTTTTTAGCATTTCGTATTATCAAAATATATCATATGTTAGACAGCTGTCAATTTTAAATAAAATAACGAGACATACATAACTATTCGTGTCTGCTCCCGTTTATTGTAATGAGTCTGCACATTTGGAGAAATACTTAGACATTTTACTTCTTATTTCTTTAGACTGAATAATTATTTCTTATTAATTCCAAAGTATGAGACCCGATGATCTAATCGTGGTGTATGTGCTATTCCTCGTTTGTTTGCCTGCATCCATTGCTTTACGGCTTGCTTGTTGCGTTGAAATGCACATTTGATTTCTTTACCAGCATTGGATTTAGACCATTCAATGAGAAGAGTTAACAGCGTTTATTATGATTGATAAGCCCTCAACGGAGAATGAAGTCTGCATACATTAAAAGCCTTATTTTGTTTTTATCGTGTGCCTTCCAAAATGTATGCGACGAAACTTAAATCACGCAAAAAATGAATGGTAACTAGACGTGCTTGTTGTGTGCAGGGAGTGCATTTATTTGTAAACTTTTGCTAAATCAACATGGTTTATTTGTATTTGCTTTTTACCTGGGTTTTATCAGGTTCGGGACATTTTTAATCCATAGTGTATGGAGTTATCTAGTAGAAAATGATCTGCTGTTTTTTGGTAGAATGTTGTGTGAGCTAAAGAAACGAGGAATAAAACACACACCATGATTAAAAAAATCAGATCGCATACTTTGTAATTAAAAATAAATAATAATTAATTTCAAAGAAATAAGAAGTAAAATGTGTAAGTATTCCTCAAAATGTGCTTTGGACTAAGTCCCCCGTCATCACAGCAAACGGGAGCAGACCCGAATAGGTATGTCTAGTTATTTTATTAAAAATTTCCAGCCGTCTGTAAATTCATGTTTGAAAGAAAAAAGTAAATGAATATCTTACTTACTGTTTTTGTCTTGTTTTCTTGTGAATATCTGACAATTCTTAAATGGAGATACATTTACTTGGTAAGCAAAGTGGCTTAAGATATTATGTATTGTAATAGAAAATTGTTATAAAAGCGTTTTGTGTTTGCTGGGAATTCACAGCCATATAATTAATTATAATAACGCACTTTTTGTTTATAAACATGTTAAAAAATACATTAACACAGAATAATGTGGCAACAAATCAAACGTGCATTTAAATGCAACAAGCAAAAATAAATAAACAAAGCAAATGCACGGAAAAGAAACGAGGAATAAAACAAACACCGCGATTAAAAAATCAGATCGTATACTTTGTAATAATTGAAATAAATTATAAAAATCAACAGGTTTATATTTAAAACAAGTAAAAAATATCTGCCAGCGGGGTAAGAAAAATAAACTTAATTCTAGTTTCAACTTAATTCAATAATAAACTCAATTTAGGTTTATTTTTCTTACCCCACTGGCAGATATTTTTACTTGTTTTAAGCCTTAACCTATTACATTTTAGAATTTATTTCAGTAAACAAGACTTAAATTCTAAGCCACTTTGCTTATTAAGTAAATGTATCTTGATTTAAGAATTATTTTTTAACTCGAAAACATGAATAAAATACTAAGTAAACGAACAGATTGGGATGTTCAAAACACTTAAACATTTTTTTTTCACTCTACCCTTCATATTACAGCTGTCGAAAAACCACAGCAACGTTGACAGACCTGGAAGCCATGATATATTAGCAGTTTTTAAAATAAGTTAAATCTAGAATCCTTATTGGTTTTAGATACTTAAAAGCAATGAATGATCTTCTTTCTTTTGAATTGATTTGGTATTATGGAGGAGCTCTGTGTCTGGTTATTGAAGATGATTTGGTCTTTGCTCCTATGTTGGCTTATTTTTTGTTATTTCCGTTACTATATATATATTTTTTTTTCCCCTTTGTTTTTTCTGATTTGAGGTTATGAAAATGTTTTAATTTGTAATAAAGGTTTTTTGAAAATTCTAAACTCTCTCTCTCTCTCTCATGAGCGTGGATCAGTTCCTGCATCAAGGAAAAAATGCGCATCCTGGTAAATTTCAGAAGTTAGACGACTGAGCTGCAGCGGACAGCGTAAGATTTATGAAAACACATTTGAGAAGAAAGGCAAAGCATGTTTCACAGTTAATCCAAGACCATAATGACAATTTTGCGCTCTGTTTCCCGAAGCTCGTGGAGGCGTGGAGCAGCATACACAGTTAAGGTATGTGCGATCTACCGGCATTACCTTTACGATCGACGTATTGGATCTGCAAGCTGCAAGCAAATTAACTGAAGCTTTACTTCATGTTTCTGTTTGGTTAAGCGATGACTGCTTTTTCCCAACAGTTTGTGTGTGTGTTTTCTGCATGGGTTTAGAAAACATGAACTTCTGATCTGCTAGCTCAACGTTCTACTTCTGGGTTATACAATGAGAACGTATAGAGTTAAATGCCCGCTAGCCTCCACCCCAAAAGCCAGCGCCTTCGCCGGCTCCCCCTTTGGCTGCGTCTATTCCGGTATCGCTTCTCGGCCTTTTGGCTAAGATCAAGTGTAGTATCTGTTCTTATCAGTTTAATGTCTGATACGTCTCCTATCCGGGGACTATATGTTAAATGGATTTTTGACCTTCGGAAATGGAAGCGGAGCTTGCTCCTTCCACTCCATGCATCAACATGGTATTGCAGTGTTTCCATGAATGGTGCGCTCCCCTTCTCGGGGACAAATAAGTCAAGTATAAAAAAAGAATTTGCTTCTTCTGTGCGTGAATGACGGTGTTTTTTCTAATCCGTGTGTTTTAAAATTGCTGTGTTTTCGTTGGCTTTATTGGTTTAACGAAAAGCTTGCGTGGAAATGAACACGCTGCCCTGGTGAAAAAATAGTATGCTAAATATATTTAATTTTGATATACTTAAGTATACTTGCAGTCACACTAATGACCAGTATACTTAAAGTGTGCTATTGATTAGTTTATTTAAAGAGTGCTATTTTGGAACAACTAATTTTGTACTTAATATATTTTAGTTGTGTATTAATTGTAACAAAGTACAACTTTAAGTGTATTTAGTGTACTTTTGTGTGCTAAAGTGGAACAACTTTAAGTGTATTTAGTACAATTTAAGTACATGACTGTTTTTGTGCTAAATTCATGCTTGATAAGTGGATTTAGAGTGTGTTTTATTTATGTTAGGAGTACATTATACATGTATTATGAGTGTCTTGCAAACATACAATCAGTATACCTTAAATAGACTGTTTGCGTACATTCTATATATTTTTGGCCAATCCAAAATTCTAAAAACTGCCCTGGTGAAAAATGAATATGCCAAGTACATTACATTTTGTATACTTTTACATACCTGCAGCTAGATTAGTAATGAGTATACTTCAAGTGCGTTAATAATTAGTTAACTTAGAGTGCTATTTTGGGAATAGATTACTTTAGCTGGTAACATAACCAAAATAATTTTTTTCAAGTAAATAAAAGCTGATTAAAACAGTCAAAAACAATTCATTTTAAATATATTTAAAATATAGTTTTATTCACAGCATTCAAAGTGTACAGTATTTGCCTAAAAATTGAACAATTACTCATTGAAGAATGTCAAGATGATTGAGTTTACAACGTCTTTCTCTCCCAAATCAACTTTAGTCTGGCAGGTTTTGGTTCAGCCTTAGGAAATCTGAAAAAGAGAGACAATAAGCTCAATTAAAAAGTGTTTAATGTTAAAACATTACATTCATTTAAGACTTGCTGTATTAAATCTATAGTTTACTGGCAGAGATTGTATAGCAGATATATTTTTACCTAAACTAGAGCTTGACTTAAATGTCATCATATATATTAAGGGGCGGTTTCCCAGACAGGAATTAGACTAGTCCTAGACTAAAATAAATGTAAGAGCTGTCCAAACTGAAAACAACTTGCTCTGACATATCTTTAAATACATCAGTGCCCTTTGTTTTACATCGTAATGCACATAAGTAATGTTTTTAGTAAGGCATGTTTGTTAAAACTATCCTAATTAAACTAAGGTCTAGTCCTGGATAAAGCTAATCCCTGTCCGGGAAACCACCCCTAAGAGTTTTCATTATAATGACTTGCCTCTATGGGCTGCAAAATCCTCCTTACATAAAATACTTCAGCTCCTAAAGAAAGATTTTATTGTATTAAATTTAAATGTAAAACTTGTCAGAAAGAAAATGCAACAAGCAGACATTTGGGTGGTTTCCTGGAAAGGCATTAGCTTAAAACAGGACTAGGCCTTAGTTTAATTAAGAAATATACTAAATATATTTTGAAATAGTTTCAAAAAACATGCCTTAATAAAAACATTACCTGTGTGCATTTTGAGGCAAAACAAAGGGCATTGATGTATTTTAAGATATGTCAGTGCAAGTTGTTTTCAGTTTGGACAGCTCTTACATTTATTTTAGTCTAGGAGTAGTCTAATCCCTGTCCGGGAAACCGCCTCAATATGTATATAACGTTATCTAAACTGAAGCTTGATTTACTACTACGAATGAATTATTATATCTTAAGGGTTTAAAATGACTTGGCAAAGTCCTCCCTACAAATGTCTTTGAAAAACTTTAGCTTCTGAGGAAAGAATGCAGCATCATTAATACTAAATACAGTTAGGTAAAAGCCTTACAACCTCGAAACAGTCAATAAATGGTTAACTTTCACGCTACATTAAAAAACAGATTTTCTTTTTCTGACGCTACCTTTTTTCATTAACATATACATACACACCAATACATATATTTAACAAAACAATCTGGTGTACTAATTCGATATAACAGGCTAACAGTGCTATCTTTCAAACCTTTAACATTTAGCTATAAGCTAAGCTAAGCTACACAGCAGTTTATCACTAATATAGCGAGTTAGACACCGCGTTATTGACAACATTTCGCATTCGAAATATGATAGTCTACTGATAAACTTCAGAATGGTCAAACGATAATCAAATATAATTAATTTTAAGATATTTTAACGTACCTTGGGACTGAATCCGTCTGTCTTGAACGACTGGTAAAAATCAAAATACGTGCGTCGTGACGTCATCACACACACGTCAGATGCATTATTCAAATCTCAGAATTCACTTTTCTCTGAAATGCATTTACGAAAACTGTTTAAGTTAATTAATGTGTACAGCTAAAAGCTGTATGCAATTGACTCAAAAACTACAAAAAAACAAACACTCATATTCCCCTTACGAAAATGAATGTTTTTTTGTGGTAAAAGTTTAGTAACCATGTTTTTTTTTTGGTGTATTGATTATTATTAGCAAAACCATGGTTATTTTGTGGTAAAACACAGTTAATTGGTTTATCTAATGCTTGACTATAGTGAAGTTAAATTGTACCTTATTATGTTAATAGTATATTACAAATGTATACATCTACAATATAAAATGTAACTGAACATACTGCTCTCTCGTAATTTTAAGCCCACGTTATTTCTCCATGAAATAATATACATTTGTACACCCCATATACTTTCAAAATGTACTTAAAATATACTGTTTCTAAAGAATACTAAATAATGTATTTTAGAAATATACTGTCAGTGCATTATTATAATGATAACTTTAAGCATACCGATAAAGTATACCTAAAATACATTTTAAAATAAGTTTAAATTTAGTATACTTTAAAAATTGCACAAAACTTTAACTTTAAGTATATTTTTCTAAAGTATACTTTTAGAAAATATACTAAAGTATAATTATTTTGAAGTATGTTAAAAGTTTAATTGTAAAAAATACGCGCAAATATGTTGTAAGCATACTTTAAATATGTTTAAAGAAAGTACATTCCTTTATAAGTATATTTGTAATGTACTATTGCAAAGTTAAATATACTTGAAATACAATAAAGTATATTTGTTTTTCACCAGGGTGATAAAGAAATGTTTTTGTAATGTATTTAATTATTTTCTTTACAAGTTTGTGGTGGTGATCCGAGGACGAATTAAACATCCTCGACACAGTTGAAGGTGCAACAAAAGCGAAAGAGGCCGATTGGAATGTTAAAAACACCTGAAAACTTTTTTTCACTACCCTTCATACTACAGCTGTCGAAAAACCACAGCAACGTCGACAGACCTGGAGGCATAGCTGTACTTGTTTAACTCACAACGACAACGGGTAAGTCATTGAGCCCTGTGTTTTTATTTATCCACGTTCTAAAATTGCTATGCTTTCGTTGTTTCTTGATTGCTCTGTACATTTATTTGTTTCTATTCCACGTAAAGTTACTTTGTAATAACGAAACCATATATTTGAATGCGCAATTTAAATCCATTTGATTTAAATTGTTTCACATATTTCACTCTACACGGTTCAACCGGGCTGGAAACGGAATAAAAATAGGGTAGATCTCGAAGAATGTTTGGTCTCAGACGTGGCTTCGTGCGCTTTCCACCTGGTCACACACAGTAATGAAATGTTAGTCGGATGGCCTTCGGGGGCGCCGTCGATGTGATCGGTCACAGGAAGATGCGGCCGTCTGGCCTCAAAGGGTGTCGCTCATACTTACCTGGCAGGGGAGACACCATGATCATGAAGGTGGTTCACCCAGGGCGAGGCTCAGCCATTGCACTCCGGTTGTGCTGACCCTTTGCGAATTCCCCAAATGTGGGAATCTCGACTGCAAAATTTCTGATAGTGGGGGACTGCGTTCGCGCTCTCCCCTGACCTTTGTGTTAAAAATAGATTCTTTTGTCCAAGAGACGTCTAACCACGGCCCAAGAATACATTAGTCATCAAAAAAGCGGCTATTTAACGACTACATAATTTCTAATAGACAGCGAATATGTGTCTAGGCTAAAACAAGGCTTAATTTGGGCTGTCAGTGAAAATCTAATAGACGTTTGACCATTCCAAAAGAATAGACTAGCCATTCAATAGAACCACAATCAAACGGCTACATGTCTAAGAGACAGTCAACAAAATAATGCTTAGATGATTCTTTTCCTTCCAATATAAGAGGTTCTCGGGAATGGCAATCATCCAAACTAATAAATTATAAAGGCTTTTAGAAGAAAATGACAACAGTTAAACAACATAGACAGCGTTGGGCAATACAAAATGCTAATAAATACAAGACAAATTGAAATATTGTACATCCATGTACATTAAACAAGCCAACAAATCTGCCAATGGGCTACGACAATTTTTCTTGAATTAAGTGTTTATATCTAGATTTGTTTCTTACCCCTTTGGCAGAGTTATTTGCTTGTTTTAAGCCCAAATTCGCTTAAATTTTGAGTTTTTTTCTCCCTAAAGGCTAGGCTTATTTTCTTAGGGCATTTTGCTCATCAAAAAATGCATCTTATTTTAAGACTTTCTAGATATTTGTACAGTGAAAACAGTTCGAAATAACAAGTAAGAAATGATTTTTGCAATGTATTCATTCATTCGCTACCCTTCATACTACAGCTGTCGAAAAACCACAGCAACGTCGACAGACCTGGAAGCGTAGCTGTATTTGTTTAACTCACAAAGACAACGGGTAAAGTATTTTCTTGATTACCTAAATGACTTGCTGTAAGAAAATAAGTTTAGGTTTAAGGGGGGGGAAATACAGTTTAAAGGGATATTTCAATTTATGATGATAATTCTGTCATCATTTACTCATGCATACAGGCTTACAACAACACGAGGATTAGTTTTTTTCTGAGTAACACAAAAGAAGGTATTTTGAGGAATGATGGTAAACCCACAGCAGATAGTCACCATTGACTTCCATAGTAGGAATAAAAAAAATATGATGGAATTTATTAGGTACCATCAACCGTGTGCTAACCATCACTTTGCAAAATATTTTCTTCATCATTTATCACGATACTTCCAAAATATTTTTTCCTACTAAGTCAATATTTCATTATTTGCTTTACAAGCTTAAAAATGATGGTGACATGATTCCATGGTAATCACAAACAGTTAAACAAGTAAAATAATCACCATTACTTTTAAAAGCATTTTGAAAATTGCTTGCTTATGCTGGGAGTAAAGGTATTTCACGCAGTGCGCATCCTCTTTAAAAGGTAATGTATGCTTCTTTTAAAGCTGACACATTTGCCACATTAAAATAACAGAAATGTGTACTGTTTAAACTTTTTGGAGCCGGTGTGTCTGTGTTCTTGGGGCACACATCTACATGTAAAAGCAGAATTGCTTATTATTCTTCTCTATTTCTTGTATAGGTCAATTATGAGTGAAGAACCGTTCACCAAATGAAGACCGCAGCCAGGTGACGGGATTCTGTGGTAATCGCAAACAGGTAAACCAGTAAAATAATCATCATTTATTGTTAAAATAATTTTGAAAATTGAAGTTCTGTGTGTTCTTATTGTACTTTATTTATTTCTGCAGGTAAGCACCATACCGTAAGCTTCATTCCCTTTATAACAGGTAAGGTTCATACTGTTTTATTCTTTTGTACTGTTTTATTCGTACTGTTTTAAATCATTCAGTAAATGCAAAGTTAAACTGATGTGTTTTTAATCTAGATTTAAAAGTGTCTACTGTTGAAGCACATCTGATCTCTTCTGAAAGCTGATAATAACTAAATGCTTATGCACCTTGTTTTGAGTGAACCCTTGTTTTTTCTAAATGACCTGATCCTATTGATCCGAGTAATCGGTTTCATATTCGATTAGCATATCTGTCATGTATTTCGGCCCGTAGCCATGAAGTGGTTTTTAAACAAGTAACAGTACTTTTTTTAATCCATTGTCCATTGCAATAATCGGCCCTGCTGGTGATGAAAGCATGAACAAGTTTCTCTAAGTCCTGTCTTGAGATAAAACCTCCAATTCTGGCAGTATTTCTGAGATGGTAGTAAAAGCAGAATTCCTTATTATTTTTCTCTATCTCAGGCTCTATGGCATATATGTCATGATTTTATTTGTCTATTTATATGTCTATTTACAAGGACTGCCTTGGCCAAATGTTATTGTTAATAAATATTGAAGCAGTTATTTAACATATTTCCTTTGAGTAGTGATTTGTGTAATGATCCATATATCTATTTTTATCTTAGGAATGTGATTTTAAAGCACATATTTGTTATTGTATGACACCTCTCATGTTATGAAAGTAAAAAATAAATGTATTTTCTGATGTCTTGCATTTCTGTTTTTAAACTGTTAATCCTTATCAAGTGCTATACATTAGAAAGTGGATAAATAACAAAAATGTCACTCCTGACAGCTGATAAATTAATCGTTCTTTATAGCACCACTGAGGTGAGCACTTTTCAAGGCAAGATTCTTTATAGAACCGTATAAAAAGGTTCTATATAGTACCAAAAAAACGGGTTCTGCTATGGTTACAAGCTGAAGAACCCTTATTTGTTACTATTTAGGAGCATTTGTCTTTAGAGTGTTGCGTAGGTTCGAAACTTTCAAACTTTTAACCAAAAAAAAAAAAGGGTCACACGGTTTTATTTGTGGTGTGGACATGAACACGCTGCAGGCATTGAAATGTAATTTGTAATTTATTGTCTCATTTCATATTTAACAAATAGGAAGCAAAGTGCTATTCAATCAGTTTAACTAAACAACTGGTGTTCCTCAATTTTGGGGCCTATTTTGTTCAGAATATCAGTTTTGTTCAGTTTTGTATGTGCATGCAAAAAGCATTCAGCGAGCAAATTAACTGAAGCTTTACCTTCGTGTTTCTTTTTGTATGAGTGATAACTGTTTCTGTATGTATTTGTATGGTTTTTTTACAAGTATAGAGTGAAATGCACACGGTGAGTAATGAACGCAGACCTTCAGTGCCGGACCTCTGACCCGCTAACCTCCATCCCGACAGCCAGCGCCTTCTCCGGATGCCATTGCGGTATAGCTTCTCGGCTTTTTGGGTAAGATCGAGTGGACACCGGGGACTACACGTTTAAATGGATTTTTGACCTTCGGCTATGGAAGCGAGGCTTGCTCCGTCCACTCCGTGCATCGACTCTGGCGTTTTCCGGGGACAAATAAGGTGAGTTTAAAACCAGAGTTTGCTTCTTTTGTGCGTGGTTGCCAGTTTGTTTGCCAATCCGTGGTCCATAATAAGTTCCGCTTCGTGGTTTCTCCATCGCTCAGTACTTTTCTGTGTTTCTATTTTACGTAAAGCTAACACCAAAACGATTGTGGAAAGCGCTATATAGATTGTTCTCAAAGAAAAAACGAGAAACAAACCCATGATGAATATGGGTCAAATTATCTAGGCGGAGCACTTCGTTCAAAGAAAAACGCAACAGAATTGTTTGCGTTGAACAAAGACAATGGTGCGTGCAGACATCGAATGTGTATTGTGGATAAAAAATGGCCAGTGGGGTGGGACAATTTTTCTTGAATTAAGTGTTTATGGGAAAAGTTCACAAATTTTTTCTTACCCTGTAGGCAGATTTATTTGCTTGTTTTAAGCATAAAATAACAGGAGAAGAAATTGTGTAGGGGGAGCAGAGGGGTTTTTTTTTCGTTCAAAGAAAAGCAGCGTGGCACGAATGAATGTTTGGCTGAAATGCTATCGTAATTTCCCCCTTAATTTACCTTACAAACATGAAACCAGAGAGAAGGGCCAGTTGGCATCGAATTGCACCTTGTATTCGGTGATTGATTGAGGAAAAATATGCGTATGTGTATATATACACTTGCTTTGTTGAACAGAGACAATGGCCGCGTGCTCCAGCGTCACCTATATGCCTATTTCACAAAATGGCGCCTTTGACCGGAAGTAGGGAAAACATCGTTCAGGTTGCACCACTACGATGGCCACTCAATATAGTATGGACTGACAGCTGCTTTGTTTTCTCCTACACATGAATTTACTTGTAAAAATAACAATAACATATATTGTCGATTGGTGTTATATTATTTTTTTAGCATTTCGTATTATCAAAATATATCATATGTTAGACAGCTGTCAATTTTAAATAAAATAACGAGACATACATAACTATTCGTGTCTGCTCCCGTTTATTGTAATGAGTCTGCGCATTTGGAGAAATACTTAGACATTTTACTTCTTATTTCTTTAGACTGAATAATTATTTCTTATTAATTCCAAAGTATGAGACCCGATGATCTAATCGTGGTGTATGTGCTATTCCTCGTTTGTTTGCCTGCATCCATTGCTTTACGGCTTGCTTGTTGCGTTGAAATGCACATTTGATTTCTTTACCAGCATTGGATTTAGACCATTCAATGAGAAGAGTTAACAGCGTTTATTATGATTGATAAGCCCTCAACGGAGAATGAAGTCTGCATACATTAAAAGCCTTATTTTGTTTTTATCGTGTGCCTTCCAAAATGTATGCGACGAAACTTAAATCACGCAAAAAATGAATGGTAACTAGACGTGCTTGTTGTGTGCAGGGAGTGCATTTATTTGTAAACTTTTGCTAAATCAAAATGGTTTATTTGTATTTGCTTTTTACCTGGGTTTTATCAGGTTCGCAGTCGGGACATTTTTAATCCATAGTGTATGGAGTTATCTAGTAGAAAATGATCTGCTGTTTTTTGGTAGAATGTTGTGTGAGTTAAAGAAACGAGGAATAAAACACACACCGCGATTAAAAAAATCAGATCGCATACTTTGTAATTAAAAATAAATAATAATTAATTTCAAAGAAATAAGAAGTAAAATGTGTAAGTATTCCTCAAAATGTGCTTTGGACTAAGTCCCCCGTCATCACAGCAAACGGGAGCAGACCCGAATAGGTATGTCTAGTTATTTTATTAAAAATTTCCAGCCGTCTGTAAATTCATGTTTGAAAGAAAAAAGTAAATGAATATCTTACTTACTGTTTTTGTCTTGTTTTCTTGTGAATATCTGACAATTCTTAAATGGAGATACATTTACTTGGTAAGCAAAGTGGCTTAAGATATTATGTATTGTAATAGAAAATTGTTATAAAAGCGTTTTGTGTTTGCTGGGAATTCACAGCCATATAATTAATTATAATAACGCACTTTTTGTTTATAAACATGTTAAAAAATACATTAACACAGAATAATGTGGCAACAAATCAAACGTGCATTTAAATGCAACAAGCAAAAATAAATAAATAAAGCAAATGCACGGAAAAGAAACGAGGAATAAAACAAACACCGCGATTAAAAAATCAGATCGTATACTTTGTAATAATTGAAATAAATTATAAAAATCAACAGGTTTATATTTAAAACAAGTAAAAAATATCTGCCAGCGGGGTAAGAAAAATAAACTTAATTCTAGTTTCAACTTAATTCAATAATAAACTCAATTTAGGTTTATTTTTCTTACCCCACTGGCAGATATTTTTACTTGTTTTAAGCCTTAATCTATTACATTTTAGAATTTATTTCAGTAAACAAGACTTAAATTCTAAGCCACTTTGCTTATTAAGTAAATGTATCTTGATTTAAGAATTATTTTTAACTCGAAAACATGAATAAAATACTAAGTAAACGAACAGATTGGGATGTTCAAAACACTTAAACATTTTTTTTCACTCTACCCTTCATATTACAGCTGTCGAAAAACCACAGCAACGTTGACAGACCTGGAAGCCATGATATATTAGCAGTTTTTAAAATAAGTTAAATCTAGAATCCTTATTGGTTTTAGATACTTAAAAGCAATGAATGATCTTCTTTCTTTTGAATTGATTTGGTATTATGGAGGAGCTCTGTGTCTGGTTATTGAAGATGATTTGGTCTTTGCTCCTATGTTGGCTTATTTTTTGTTATTTCCGTTACTATATATATATATTTTTTTCCCCTTTGTTTTTTCTTACTTGAGGTTATGAAAATGTTTTAATTTGTAATAAAGGTTTTTTGAAAATTCTAAATTCTCTCTCTCTCTCTCATGAGCGTGGATCAGTTCCTGCATCAAGGAAAAAATGCGCATCCTGGTAAATTTCAGAAGTTAGACGACTGAGCTGCAGCGGACAGCGTAAGATTTATGAAAACACATTTGAGAAGAAAGGCAAAGCATGTTTCACAGTTAATCCAAGACCATAATGACAATTTTGCGCTCTGTTTCCCGAAGCTCGTGGAGGCGTGGAGCAGCATACACAGTTAAGGTATGTGCGATCTACCGGCATTACCTTTACGATCGACGTATTGGATCTGCAAGCTGCAAGCAAATTAACTGAAGCTTTACTTCATGTTTCTGTTTGGTTAAGCGATGACTGCTTTTTCCCAACAGTTTGTGTGTGTGTTTTCTGCATGGGTTTAGAAAACATGAACTTCTGATCTGCTAGCTCAACGTTCTACCTCTGGGTTATACAATGAGAACGTATAGAGTTAAATGCCCGCTAGCCTCCACCCCAAAAGCCAGCGCCTTCGCCGGCTCCCCCTTTGGCTGCGTCTATTCCGGTATCGCTTCTCGGCCTTTTGGCTAAGATCAAGTGTAGTATCTGTTCTTATCAGTTTAATGTCTGATACGTCTCCTATCCGGGGACTATATGTTAAATGGATTTTTGACCTTCGGAAATGGAAGCGGAGCTTGCTCCTTCCACTCCATGCATCAACATGGTATTGCAGTGTTTCCATGAATGGTGCGCTCCCCTTCTCGGGGACAAATAAGTCAAGTATAAAAAAAGAATTAGCTTCTTCTGTGCGTGAATGACGGTGTTTTTTCTAATCCGTGTGTTTTAAAATTGCTGTGTTTTCGTTGGCTTTATTGGTTTAACGAAAAGCTTGCGTGGAAATGAACACGCTGATAAAGAAATGTTTTTGTAATGTATTAAATTATTTTCTTTACAAGTTTGTGGTGGTGATCCGAGGACGAATTAAACATCCTCGACACAGCTGAAGGTGCAACAAAAGCGAAAGAGGCCGATTGGAATGTTAAAAACACCTGAAAACTTTTTTTTCACTACCCTTCATACTACAGCTGTCGAAAAACCACAGCAACGTCGACAGACCTGGAGGCATAGCTGTACTTGTTTAACTCACAACGACAACGGGTAAGTCATTGAGCCCTGTGTTTTTATTTATCCACGTTCTAAAATTGCTATGCTTTCGTTGTTTCTTGATTGCTCTGTACATTTATTTGTTTCTATTCCACGTAAAGTTACTTTGTAATAACGAAACCATATATTTGAATGCGCAATTTAAATCCATTTGATTTAAATTGTTTCACATATTTCACTCTACACGGTTCAACCGGGCTGGAAACGGAATAAAAATAGGGTAGATCTCGAAGAATGTTTGGTCTCAGACGTGGCTTCGTGCGCTTTCCACCTGGTCACACACAGTAATGAAATGTTAGTCGGATGGCCTTCGGGGGCGCCGTCGATGTGATCGGTCACAGGAAGATGCGGCCGTCTGGCCTCAAAGGGTGTCGCTCATACTTACCTGGCAGGGGAGACACCATGATCATGAAGGTGGTTCACCCAGGGCGAGGCTCAGCCATTGCACTCCGGTTGTGCTGACCCTTTGCGAATTCCCCAAATGTGGGAATCTCGACTGCAAAATTTCTGATAGTGGGGGACTGCGTTCGCGCTCTCCCCTGACCTTTGTGTTAAAAATAGATTCTTTTGTCCAAGAGACGTCTAACCACGGCCCAAGAATACATTAGTCATCAAAAAAGCGGCTATTTAACGACTACATAATTTCTAATAGACAGCGAATATGTGTCTAGGCTAAAACAAGGCTTAATTTGGGCTGTGAGTGAAAATCTAATAGACGTTTGACCATTCCAAAAGAATAGACTAGCCATTAAATAGAACCACAATCAAACAGCTACATGTCTAAGAGACAGTCAACAAAATAATGCTTAGATGATTCTTTTCCTTCCAATATAAGAGGTTCTCGGGAATGGCAATCATCCAAACTAATAAATTATAAAGGCTTTTATAAGAAAATGACAACAGTTAAACAACATAGACAGCGTTGGGCAATACAAAATGCTAATAAATACAAGACAAATTGAAATATTGTACATCCATGTACATTAAACAAGCCAACAAATCTGCCAATGGGCTACGACAATTTTTCTTGAATTAAGTGTTTATATCTAGATTTGTTTCTTACCCCTTTGGCAGATTTATTTGCTTGTTTTAAGCCCAAATTCGCTTAAATTTTGAGTTTTTTTTCTCCCTAAAGGCTAGGCTTATTTTCTTAGGGCATTTTGCTCATCAAAAAATGCATCTTATTTTAAGACTTTCTAGATATTTGTACAGTGAAAACAGTTCGAAATAACAAGTAAGAAATGATTTTTTGCAATGTATTCATTCATTCGCTACCCTTCATACTACAGCTGTCGAAAAACCACAGCAACGTCGACAGACCTGGAAGCGTAGCTGTATTTGTTTAACTCACAAAGACAACGGGTAAAGTATTTTCTTGATTACCTAAATGACTTGGTGTAAGAAAATAAGTTTAGGTTTAAGGGGGGGAAATACAGTTTAAAGGGATATTTCAATTTATGATGATAATTCTGTCATCATTTACTCATGCATACAGGCTTACAACAACACGAGGATTAGTTTTTTTCTGAGTAACACAAAAGAAGGTATTTTGAGGAATGATGGTAAACCCACAGCAGATAGTCACCATTGACTTCCATAGTAGGAATAAAAAAAATATGATGGAATTTATTAGGTACCATCAACCGTGTGCTAACCATCACTTTGCAAAATATTTTCTTCATCATTTATCACGATACTTCCAAAATATTTTTTCCTACTAAGTCAATATTTCATTATTTGCTTTACAAGCTTAAAAATGATGGTGACATGATTCCATGGTAATCACAAACAGTTAAACAAGTAAAATAATCACCATTACTTTTAAAAGCATTTTGAAAATTGCTTGCTTATGCTGGGAGTAAAGGTATTTCACGCAGTGCGCATCCTCTTTAAAAGGTAATGTATGCTTCTTTTAAAGCTGACACATTTGCCACATTAAAATAACAGAAATGTGTACTGTTTAAACTTTTTGGAGCCGGTGTGTCTGTGTTCTTGGGGCACACATCTACATGTAAAAGCAGAATTGCTTATTATTCTTCTCTATTTCTTGTATAGGTCAATTATGAGTGAAGAACCGTTCACCAAATGAAGACCGCAGCCAGGTGACGGGATTCTGTGGTAATCGCAAACAGGTAAACCAGTAAAATAATCATCATTTATTGTTAAAATAATTTTGAAAATTGAAGTTCTGTGTGTTCTTATTGTACTTTATTTATTTCTGCAGGTAAGCACCATACCGTAAGCTTCATTCCCTTTATAACAGGTAAGGTTCATACTGTTTTATTCTTTTGTACTGTTTTATTCGTACTGTTTTAAATCATTCAGTAAATGCAAAGTTAAACTGATGTGTTTTTAATCTAGATTTAAAAGTGTCTACTGTTGAAGCACATCTGATCTCTTCTGAAAGCTGATAATAACTAAATGCTGATGCACCTTGTTTTGAGTGAACCCTTGTTTTTTCTAAATGACCTGATCCTATTGATCCGAGTAATCGGTTTCATATTCGATTAGCATATCTGTCATGTATTTCGGCCCGTAGCCATGAAGTGGTTTTTAAACAAGTAACAGTACTTTTTTTAATCCATTGTCCATTGCAATAATCGGCCCTGCTGGTGATGAAAGCATGAACAAGTTTCTCTAAGTCCTGTCTTGAGACAAAACCTCCAATTCTGGCAATATTTCTGAGATGGTAGTAAAAGCAGAATTCCTTATTATTTTTCTCTTTCTCAGGCTCTATGGCATATATGTCATGATTTTATTTGTCTATTTATATGTCTATTTACAAGGACTGCCTTGGCCAAATGTTATTGTTAATTAATATTGAAGCAGTTATTTAACATATTTCCTTTGAGTAGTGATTTGTGTAATGATCCATATATCTATTTTTATGTATATTTTTAACTAAGGAATGTGATTTTAAAGCACATATTTGTTATTGTATGACACCTCTCATGTTATGAAAGTAAAAAATAAATGTATTTTCTGATGTCTTGCATTTCTGTTTTTAAACTGTTAATCCTTATCAAGTGCTATACATTAGAAAGTTGATAAATAACAAAAATGTCACTCCTGACAGCTGATAAATTAATCGTTCTTTATAGCACCACTGAGGTGAGCACTTTTCAAGGCAAGATTCTTTATAGAACCGTATAAAAAGGTTCTATATAGTACCAAAAAAACGGGTTCTGCTATGGTTACAAGCTGAAGAACTCTTATTTGTTACTATTTAGGAGCATTTGTCTTTAGAGTGTTGCGTAGGTTCGAAACTTTCAAACTTTTAACCAAAAAAAAAAAGGGTCACACGGTTTTATTTGTGGTGTGGACATGAACACGCTGCAGGCATTGAAATGTAATTTGTAATTTATTGTCTCATTTCGTATTTAACAAATAGGAAGCAAAGTGCTATTCAATCAGTTTAACTAAACAACTGGTGTTCCTCAATTTTGGGGCCTATTTTGTTCAGTATATCAGTTTTGTTCAGTTTTGTATGTGCATGCAAAAAGCATTCAGCGAGCAAATTAACTGAAGCTTTACCTTCGTGTTTCTTTTTGTATGAGTGATAACTGTTTCTGTATGTATTTGTATGGTTTTTTTACAAGTATAGAGTGAAATGCACACGGTGAGTAATGAACGCAGACCTTCAGTGCTGGACCTCTGACCCGCTAACCTCCATCCCGACAGCCAGCGCCTTCTCCGGATGCCATTGCGGTATAGCTTCTCGGCTTTTTGGGTAAGATCGAGTGGACACCGGGGACTACACGTTTAAATGGATTTTTGACCTTCGGCTATGGAAGCGAGGCTTGCTCCGTCCACTCCGTGCATCGACTCTGGCGTTTTCCGGGGACAAATAAGGTGAGTTTAAAACCAGAGTTTGCTTCTTTTGTGCGTGGTTGCCAGTTTGTTTGCCAATCCGTGGTCCATAATAAGTTCCGCTTCGTGGTTTCTCCATCGCTCAGTACTTTTCTGTGTTTCTATTTTACGTAAAGCTAACACCAAAACGATTGTGGAAAGCGCTATATAGATTGTTCTCAAAGAAAAAACGAGAAACAAACCCATGTGAATATGGGTCAAATTATCTAGGCGGAGCACTTCGTTCAAAGAAAAACGCAACAGAATTGTTTGCGTTGAACAAAGACAATGGTGCGTGCAGACATCGAATGTGTATTGTGGATAAAAAATGGCCAGTGGGGTGGGACAATTTTTCTTGAATTAAGTGTTTATGGGAAAAGTTCACAAATTTTTTCTTACCCTGTAGGCAGATTTATTTGCTTGTTTTAAGCATAAAATAACAGGAGAAGAAATTGTGTAGGGGGAGCAGAGGGGTTTTTTTTTCGTTCAAAGAAAAGCAGCGTGGCACGAATGAATGTTTGGCTGAAATGCTATCGTAATTTCCCCCTTAATTTTCCTTACAAACATGAAACCAGAGAGAAGGGCCAGTTGGCATCGAATTGCACCTTGTATTCGGTGATTGATTGAGGAAAAATATGCGTATGTGTATATATACACTTGCTTTGTTGAACAGAGACAATGGCCGCGTGCTCCAGCGTCACCTATATGCCTATTTCACAAAATGGCGCCTTTGACCGGAAGTAGGGAAAACATCGTTCAGGTTGCACCACTACGATGGCCACTCAATATAGTATGGACTGACAGCTGCTTTGTTTTCTCCTACACATGATATTACTTGTAAAAATAACAATAACATATATTGTCGATTGGTGTTATATTATTTTTTTAGCATTTCGTATTATCAAAATATATCATATGTTAGACAGCTGTCAATTTTAAATAAAATAACGAGACATACATAACTATTCGTGTCTGCTCCCGTTTATTGTAATGAGTCTGCACATTTGGAGAAATACTTAGACATTTTACTTCTTATTTCTTTAGACTGAATAATTATTTCTTATTAATTCCAAAGTATGAGACCCGATGATCTAATCGTGGTGTATGTGCTATTCCTCGTTTGTTTGCCTGCATCCATTGCTTTACGGCTTGCTTGTTGCGTTGAAATGCACATTTGATTTCTTTACCAGCATTGGATTTAGACCATTCAACGAGAAGAGTTAACAGCGTTTATTATGATTGATAAGCCCTCAACGGAGAATGAAGTCTGCATACATTAAAAGCCTTATTTTGTTTTTATCGTGTGCCTTCCAAAATGTATGCGACGAAACTTAAATCACGCAAAAAATGAATGGTAACTAGACGTGCTTGTTGTGTGCAGGGAGTGCATTTATTTGTAAACTTTTGCTAAATCAAAATGGTTTATTTGTATTTGCTTTTTACCTGGGTTTTATCAGGTTCGCAGTCGGGACATTTTTAATCCATAGTGTATGGAGTTATCTAGTAGAAAATGATCTGCTGTTTTTTGGTAGAATGTTGTGTGAGCTAAAGAAACGAGGAATAAAACACACACCGCGATTAAAAAAATCAGATCGCATACTTTGTAATTAAAAATAAATAATAATTAATTTCAAAGAAATAAGAAGTAAAATGTGTAAGTATTCCTCAAAATGTGCTTTGGACTAAGTCCCCCGTCATCACAGCAAACGGGAGCAGACCCGAATAGGTATGTCTAGTTATTTTATTAAAAATTTCCAGCCGTCTGTAAATTCATGTTTGAAAGAAAAAAGTAAATGAATATCTTACTTACTGTTTTTGTCTTGTTTTCTTGTGAATATCTGACAATTCTTAAATGGAGATACATTTACTTGGTAAGCAAAGTGGCTTAAGATATTATGTATTGTAATAGAAAATTGTTATAAAAGCGTTTTGTGTTTGCTGGGAATTCACAGCCATATAATTAATTATAATAACGCACTTTTTGTTTATAAACATGTTAAAAAATACATTAACACAGAATAATGTGGCAACAAATCAAACGTGCATTTAAATGCAACAAGCAAAAATAAATAAATAAAGCAAATGCACGGAAAAGAAACGAGGAATAAAACAAACACCGCGATTAAAAAATCAGATCGTATACTTTGTAATAATTGAAATAAATTATAAAAATCAACAGGTTTATATTTAAAACAAGTAAAAAATATCTGCCAGCGGGGTAAGAAAAATAAACTTAATTCTAGTTTCAACTTAATTCATTAATAAACTCAATTTAGGTTTATTTTTCTTACCCCACTGGCAGATATTTTTACTTGTTTTAAGCCTTAACCTATTACATTTTAGAATTTATTTCAGTAAACAAGACTTAAATTCTAAGCCACTTTGCTTATTAAGTAAATGTATCTTGATTTAAGAATTATTTTTTAACTCGAAAACATGAATAAAATACTAAGTAAACGAACAGATTGGGATGTTCAAAACACTTAAACATTTTTTTTTCACTCTACCCTTCATATTACAGCTGTCGAAAAACCACAGCAACGTTGACAGACCTGGAAGCCATGATATATTAGCAGTTTTTAAAATAAGTTCAATCTAGAATCCTTATTGGTTTTAGATACTTAAAAGCAATGAATGATCTTCTTTCTTTTGAATTGATTTGGTATTATGGAGGAGCTCTGTGTCTGGTTATTGAAGATGATTTGGTCTTTGCTCCTATGTTGGCTTATTTTTTGTTATTTCCGTTACTATATATATATATATTTTTTCCCCTTTGTTTTTTCTGATTTGAGGTTATGAAAATGTTTTAATTTGTAATAAAGGTTTTTTGAAAATTCTAAACTCTCTCTCTCTCTCTCATGAGCGTGGATCAGTTCCTGCATCAAGGAAAAAATGCGCATCCTGGTGAATTTCAGAAGTTAGACGACTGAGCTGCAGCGGACAGCGTAAGATTTATGAAAACACATTTGAGAAGAAAGGCAAAGCATGTTTCACAGTTAATCCAAGACCATAATGACAATTTTGCGCTCTGTTTCCCGAAGCTCGTGGAGGCGTGGAGCAGCATACACAGTTAAGGTATGTGCGATCTACCGGCATTACCTTTACGATCGACGTATTGGATCTGCAAGCTGCAAGAAAATTAACTGAAGCTTTACTTCATGTTTCTGTTTGGTTAAGCGATGACTGCTTTTTCCCAACAGTTTGTGTGTGTGTTTTCTGCATGGGTTTAGAAAACATGAACTTCTGATCTGCTAGCTCAACGTTCTACCTCTGGGTTATACAATGAGAACGTATAGAGTTAAATGCCCGCTAGCCTCCACCCCAAAAGCCAGCGCCTTCGCCGGCTCCCCCTTTGGCTGCGTCTATTCCGGTATCGCTTCTCGGCCTTTTGGCTAAGATCAAGTGTAGTATCTGTTCTTATCATTTTAGCAAACTTGACTTTTTTAGATAGAGATTTTAAAGTGTTAAATGTGTATGGTTTTACAGGTAAAAATGATAGGTATGAGCTTTTAGAGGAACTGCAGTCCCACATGCTTGGGAGGGCACCTTTAGTGGTTGGGGGGGATTTTAATTGTGTCTTAGCTAAGACAGACAGGAAGAGGGCAGGGGAAGATTTTAAGGTTGACAAGACGTCAGTTTTAATGCAAAGTTTGGTTAAGGATTTTAAATTAGTTGACTGTTTTAAGACTTTGCATCCAAGAGAGGCGGGCTACACCTGGGTCAGTGGTGATGGCACCAATGCCTCGCGCATCGACTACATCTTCGTGCGCGACTGTCCGCCAACTGATGCTAGATTAACACCCTTGTTTTTTACTGATCACGCTATGTTGTCTTGCACACTTTCCCTCACCAGCAACCTGACGATAGGGAGAGGGATCTGGAAACTGAATTGCTCCCTGTTGCAGAACGAGGAGATAGTTAGAGAATACAGGGAGCAATTCAGTCAATGGCAGACCCTCCAGGACTTTTTTGATTCACATGCACAGTGGTGGGAAATGGTGAAGCATCGGACAAAACTGTTTTTTAGACAGAAAGGGACGGAAAAAAAGAACAAAGAAAAGCGATGCATGTTGGGACTGCAAAAAAGACTACAAAAGTATTTTAAGTTAGTAAATGAGGGCTTTGATTTTAATGAAGAATTAAAAGAGGTTAAGAAGAAAATGGCTGAGATCGAAAAAGAAAGAAATAAAGGGGTGATTTTAAGGAGTCAAGAAAAAGATATAGAAGAAGGTGAAAAATGTACACGATACTTTTTTAAGAAAATTATAACAAACAAGGGGCTAATAGCTAAACTTAAAAATGGCGACAAGGAAGTCAGTAACACTGAAGGAATTTTAGAGGAAGTGGAAACATTTTATAAGGATTTATACAAAAAGAAAGAAGTAACTGATGAAGCAATAAGTAAAGTTCTGGAAAACTTAAATAAGAAAATTGATAATGAGTGTGATGTTTTAACCCAAGATTTTACTATTTTAGAGCTCACTAAAGGCATGAAGGATTTCAAAACAGGTAAGTCACCGGGAAGTGATGGCCTTCCGGTGGAGTTTTATGCAAAATTTTGGGACATTTTAGCACCAGAACTTTTAAAGGCTTTTAATGACTTTGACAGACTGGACCGACTCCCTGACAGTTTTAGAATAGGTATTGTTTCACTTCTACACAAAAAAGGGGATAAGACCGATTTGAAAACGTGGAGACCAATCAGCCTTTTAAACCTTGACTGTAAACTTTTTAGTAAGCTTTTAGCATCACGAATGTCTATGTTTTTAAAAGATGTGATCCACCCGGATCAAGCATGCGCTGTGCCCGGGAAGAGGATCACAGACAGCCTGATATTGATTAGAGACGTCATCTGTTTTGCGAGAGACAGAAACATTGGCCTAATAGTGTTAAATTTAGACTTTGAAAAAGCTTTTGACCGAGTCTCGCACCAGTACCTTTTGCAGGTACTGTGTAAAATGGGGTTCCCAGGGAGGTTCTTAGCATGGGTGGGATTGCTGTATAACGATATAACCAGCAAAATCCTTGTTAACGGGCATCTAACAAATGCTGTCAATATACACAGCGGCGTCCGTCAGGGCTGCCCGTTATCTCCGCTCCTGTATGTGGCTTGCATAGAGCCACTGGCACAGCTCTTGAGAAGGGACCAACGGATCGAAGGTTTTAAAGTACCAGGAATGGGAGGAGTGACAACAAAATGTGTGTTATATATGGATGACGTGACGATTTTAACTACTGACTTTTTATCTGTCCGGAGAGCTTTGGAGTTAACAGACTTTTATGGACAGGCCTCAGGCTCAATATTAAACAGGAACAAGTCTGAGGCCCAGCTCTTTGGACAGTTGGGTGATATAGACTTGGGAGGACTGGACGTGACACTCAGAAAAACGGACATAAAAATTTTAGGTGTAAAATTTGACAGTGAGGGTGGGGGAAGTGGTAACTGGAGTGGAATTTTAAGCAAAGTGAGACAGCGACTAGGACTGTGGGGACTGAGGACTTTGACTATGGAGGGAAAGATTTTAGTTTTTAAAGCTGTGATTTTACCCCTGTTTTTATTATTGTGTTCTGTTTTTAGCCCCCCCAGGTTCTTCATTTTAGCTGTAGAAAGAGCAGTTTTTTATTTCCTTTGGGGTTCTAAGTGGGAGAGGACACGAAGAGAAATCATCAAAAAGAGAAAGGAAAACGGAGGGAAAGGTCTTCCGGACCTCAGCTTGGTTTTAGGGAGTAAATTCACAGCATTACACATCAAGTACGCTACGGCCCCATCAAGTAGTGCGACCACAGCAATGGTTAAGTTTTGGATGGGGTCGTATTTACGCACTTTAAAAGTTTTAAAAGTAGATCTCAGAGCCCCAGTGTCTTTTAACTTGCCAAAAGAATATGGTTTTATTAAGAAATTTTTAAAGAAATATGATTGTGAAAACCAAAATTTGAACGTTTTAACTAATCATAAAAAAATAATCTCTGTTGTGCAGGATCGGGAGAAGGTGAGCCCAGTGTCAGGCCTAATGGAGAGCGAGGCAAAGACTGCGTGGAGGAACGCAGCCCACCCTGCCCTCCAGAACCGGCATAAGGACCTTTCGTGGATGGCGGCCCATGAGATCCTCCCGACCAGGACGGTTATGCACTCCAGGGGCATGTCCACCAACGCAAAATGCCCACGGCCTGGGTGTGATCAACAGGAGACCGTGCGGCATGTCCTCTGGGAGTGCGGCGCTGCACAGGACCAGTGGACCGCGACCGGCCCCCTAGTTTTCCCGTGCCTGCCAGCGGGTGGGGTCCAGATGGACTACAAACTCGCCGTCCTAGGGGTGGGCTGGAGCATGAAGGACTTAACAAAAAAACAGTTTACACAGCTCTGGCTCACCCTGAACGCTATAAAGCATGCAATCTGGACTGCCAGAAACCTGCTGGTGGGGAAACGGGTGACGGTGCCCCTCCACGCCACTGTAAGGACGGTCGAGTACATGCTGCAGGGGCACCGCACCTAATCATTCGGATGGGGGGGCCGGGGTTGCCACAGAGAGGGTCCTGGCCGCCACCGACCCTGGTCGCCCGTAGATGCACCCTCACCACCATTGGCTACGGGAACAGCGGGCCAGCGGGTGGGGATCTCCTCTGGGTCCCTGAAGCAGGGTCTGATGGCTTGAAACTGAGGGCCAGGGGTGGGCCGGAAGGGAAGGCTCACCTCCCCGGTCCAGTATAATAGAACACTGTTTTCACCCCATTTTATCTTGCTTTTACTGATTAGAGGCTTACAAATTACTGTTTTAAATGTTATTTTAACACTGTTTTTTATCCTGGTTCTTAAAACACACTGGAAGCACTTGCAAATAGCTAATGTTATTCTAAAAAATTAAGTATATTGAACTGTAGTTATTTTTAATGGTTTCAAAGATAACATAAATTGTATAGAGGTGCTTTTAAGTAGCATGTGGATATCTTATATTTTGTGTTTTAGAGTTTCAGGATTTGAATGGCGTTTTTAATCCTCATTAAAATTATGTTTTATTTCAGATCTATTTTTTTTTGGTTTTAGACCTGCATGTGCAGGGGTATAAAATGTTTTATGTAACCTGACTTGATTACAACATGTGCTGTTATTTATATGATGATCTTGTTTCAATAAACAAAAATAGAAAGGAAAAAATCTGTTCTTATCAGTTTAATGTCTGATACGTCTCCTATCCGGGGACTATATGTTAAATGGATTTTTGACCTTCGGAAATGGAAGCGGAGCTTGCTCCTTCCACTCCATGCATCAACATGGTATTGCAGTGTTTCCATGAATGGTGCGCTCCCCTTCTCGGGGACAAATAAGTCAAGTATAAAAAAAGAATTTGCTTCTTCTGTGCGTGAATGACGGTGTTTTTTCTAATCCGTGTGTTTTAAAATTGCTGTGTTTTCGTTGGCTTTATTGGTTTAACGAAAAGCTTGCGTGGAAATGAACACGCTGATAAAGAAATGTTTTTGTAATGTATTTAATTATTTTCTTTACAAGTTTGTGGTGGTGATCCGAGGACGAATTAAACATCCTCGACACAGCTGAAGGTGCAACAAAAGCGAAAGAGGCCGATTGGAATGTTAAAAACACCTGAAAACTTTTTTTCACTACCCTTCATACTACAGCTGTCGAAAAACCACAGCAACGTCGACAGACCTGGAGGCATAGCTGTACTTGTTTAACTCACAACGACAACGGGTAAGTCATTGAGCCCTGTGTTTTTATTTATCCACGTTCTAAAATTGCTATGCTTTCGTTGTTTCTTGATTGCTCTGTACATTTATTTGTTTCTATTCCACGTAAAGTTACTTTGTAATAACGAAACCATATATTTGAATGTGCAATTTAAATCCATTTGATTTAAATTGTTTCACATATTTCACTCTACACGGTTCAACCGGGCTGGAAACGGAATAAAAATAGGGTAGATCTCGAAGAATGTTTGGTCTCAGACGTGGCTTCGTGCGCTTTCCACCTGGTCACACACAGTAATGAAATGTTAGTCGGATGGCCTTCGGGGGCGCCGTCGATGTGATCGGTCACAGGGAGATGCGGCCGTCTGGCCTCAAAGGGTGTCGCTCATACTTACCTGGCAGGGGAGACACCATGATCATGAAGGTGGTTCACCCAGGGCGAGGCTCAGCCATTGCACTCCGGTTGTGCTGACCCTTTGCGAATTCCCCAAATGTGGGAATCTCGACTGCAAAATTTCTGATAGTGGGGGACTGCGTTCGCGCTCTCCCCTGACCTTTGTGTTAAAAATAGATTCTTTAATTTCAAAGAAATAAGAAGTAAAATGTGTAAGTATTCCTCAAAATGTGCTTTGGACTAAGTCCCCCGTCATCACAGCAAACGGGAGCAGACCCGAATAGGTATGTCTAGTTATTTTATTAAAAATTTCCAGCCGTCTGTAAATTCATGTTTGAAAGAAAAAAGTAAATGAATATCTTACTTACTGTTTTTGTCTTGTTTTCTTGTGAATATCTGACAATTCTTAAATGGAGATACATTTACTTGGTAAGCAAAGTGGCTTAAGATATTATGTATTGTAATAGAAAATTGTTATAAAAACGTTTTGTTTTTGCTGGGAATTCTTGTATATATTTCACAGCTATATAATTAATTATAATAACGCACTTTTTGTTGATAAACATGTTAAAAAATACATTAACACAGAATAATGTGGCAACAAATCAAATGTGCATTTAAATGCAACAAGCAGAAAATAAATAAATAAAGCAAATGCATGGAAAAGAAACGAGGAATAAAACAAACACCGCGATTAAAAAAATCAGATCGCATACTTTGTAATTGAAAATAAATAATAATTAATTCCAAAGAAATAAGAAGTAAAATGTGTAAGTATTCCTCAAAATGTGCTTTGGACTAAGTCCCCGTCATCACAGCAAACGGGAGCAGACCCGAATAGGTATGTCTAGTTATTTTATTTAAAATTTCCAGCCGTCTGTAAATTCATGTTTGAAAGAAAAAAGTAAATGAATATCTTACTTACTGTTTTTGTCTTGTTTTCTTGTGAATATCTGACAATTCTTAAATGGAGATACATTTACTTGGTAAGCAAAGTGGCTTAAGATATTATGTATTGTAATAGAAAATTGTTATAAAAGCGTTTTGTGTTTGCTGGGAATTCACAGCCATATAATTAATTATAATAACGCACTTTTTGTTTATAAACATGTTAAAAAATACATTAACACAGAATAATGTGGCAACAAATCAAACGTGCATTTAAATGCAACAAGCAAAAATAAATAAATAAAGCAAATGCACGGAAAAGAAACGATGAATAAAACAAACACCGCGATTAAAAAATCAGATCGTATACTTTGTAATAATTGAAATAAATTATAAAAATCAACAGGTTTATATTTAAAACAAGTAAAAAATATCTGCCAGCGGGGTAAGAAAAATAAACTTAATTCTAGTTTCAACTTAATTCAATAATAAACTCAATTTAGGTTTATTTTTCTTACCCCACTGGCAGATATTTTTACTTGTTTTAAGCCTTAACCTATTACATTTTAGAATTTATTTCAGTAAACAAGACTTAAATTCTAAGCCACTTTGCTTATTAAGTAAATGTATCTTGATTTAAGAATTATTTTTTAACTCGAAAACATGAATAAAATACTAAGTAAACGAACAGATTGGGATGTATGGAAGCCCATTTCCGCCACATAAGAAAAAAAATCACGTTCTGATAAATCATAATTATGACTTTAAAAGTCGACATTATGACTTTTAAAGTCATAATTATGAGATAAAAAGTCGAAATTATGACTTTTAAAGTCATAATTATGAGATTAAAAAGTCATAATTATGAGATAAAAAGTCGAAATTATGACTTTAAATTCATAATTATGAGATAAAAAAAATCGAAATTATGACTTTAAAAGTCATAATTATGAGATAAAAAGTCATACTTAGGAGATGATAAAAAGTTGAAATTATGACTTTTTATCTCATAATTATGACTTTTAAAGTCAAAATTATGACTTTTAAAGTCATAATTATGATATAAAAAGTCGAAATTATGACTTTTAAAGTCGAAATTATGAGTTAAAAAGTCGAAATTATGAGATAAAAAGTCAAAATAATGAGATAAAAAGTCATAATTATGAGATAAAAAGTCGAAATTATGACTTTTAAAGTCATAATTTTGACTTTTTATCTCATAATTATGACTTTTTATCTCATAATTTTGACTTTTTATCTCATAATTTCGACTTTTTAACTCATAATTATGATTTATCAGAGCATAATTTTTTTTCTTATGTGGCGGAAATGGGCTTCCATAGGGATGTTCAAAACACTTAAACATTTTTTTTCACTCTACCCTTCATATTACAGCTGTCGAAAAACCACAGCAACGTTGACAGACCTGGAAGCCATGATATATTAGCAGTTTTTAAAATAAGTTAAATCTAGAATCCTTATTGGTTTTAGATACTTAAAAGCAATGAATGATCTTCTTTCTTTTGAATTGATTTGGTATTATGGAGGAGCTCTGTGTCTGGTTATTGAAGATGATTTGGTCTTTGCTCCTATGTTGGCTTATTTTTTGTTATTTCCGTTACTATATATATATATTTTTTTTCCCCTTTGTTTTTTCTGATTTGAGGTTATGAAAATGTTTTAATTTGTAATAAAGGTTTTTTGAAAATTCTAAACTCTCTCTCTCTCTCTCTCTCTCTCTCTCTCATGAGCGTGGATCAGTTCCTGCATCAAGGAAAAAATGCGCATCCTGGTGAATTTCAGAAGTTAGACGACTGAGCTGCAGCGGACAGCGTAAGATTTATGAAAACACATTTGAGAAGAAAGGCAAAGCATGTTTCACAGTTAATCCAAGACCATAATGACAATTTTGCGCTCTGTTTCCCGAAGCTCGTGGAGGCGTGGAGCAGCATACACAGTTAAGGTATGTGCGATCTACCGGCATTACCTTTACGATCGACGTATTGGATCTGCAAGCTGCAAGCAAATTAACTGAAGCTTTACTTCATGTTTCTGTTTGGTTAAGCGATGACTGCTTTTTCCCAACAGTTTGTGTGTGTGTTTTCTGCATGGGTTTAGAAAACATGAACTTCTGATCTGCTAGCTCAACGTTCTACCTCTGGGTTATACAATGAGAACGTATAGAGTTAAATGCCCGCTAGCCTCCACCCCAAAAGCCAGCGCCTTCGCCGGCTCCCCCTTTGGCTGCGTCTATTCCGGTATCGCTTCTCGGCCTTTTGGCTAAGATCCCGTGTCTGGCCACAAGGGGGAGTGATCGCCTCATTGCAGGTTTTTAGGTTTCAGCTTTTCTATAGCTTAAACCACATATCTGCAGGGAGGTATATATTGCTTTTTGCTTGCTTTTCTGCTTGCTTTTTTCTCTTTTATCAGGTTTTAAAGAAGACACTGCATTTGTGCAACAATCGTTTTAAGGTAAGTTTTTACTTTTTAATTGTTTGTTGGTTTTTAGTGTTTATTTAAGTATATTTTAAGCTGTTGGTGCCTCCACCATGTCGGCTGCTCGTGCCGGCGTGCGGAGGCACCACAGCGTGCGGTTTTTATTTAAAGAAGTTGAGGGTAGGCTCCTGGGGATGTCACGTCTTGATTTCTCCAGGAAGCTTGTCCAAAAAGCCCTCAACTTCAAAGCTACAGATCTAAATTGTTTGATGACTTTGCCTTTTAACAAAGGCTTTGATTTGAGTTTTAATAGTGCTTCATTGCTTACTGATTTCTGGCAAAGATTTGAGGTTGTAAAGACCCAGTTTTCTATGTTTACTGTGGAAAGGCTTTCTGATAACACACTTAAAACTGTGATTGTCAGGATGTTTAATGAAACAGTGACTGGAGAAGACATTTGTGTTTGGCTGGGTAGATTTTGCACTGTTCGTGGCCCGCCTATCAAAGTGCTTGATGAGGATGGCATTTGGAACTGCTCCTGGCGAATTCCCATCAAACAATGGGAAGACGCTGGGGGCTACCTAGGCCTGAGACATCTGCCTTCAATGATTGTGCTGGGAGAAAACAGGGGCTACATTCACTATCAGGGGATGCCCAAACTGTGTAGGAAGTGTGGAAGTATGGGGCATCTCGCTGAAGCATGCCAGGAATTAATATGTGGGAAGTGCAGAGAAACTGGTCATACTTTTGAAGAATGTACCAATGGCAGGAGGTGCAATCTTTGTGGAGATTCAAACCATCTCTACAGAGATTGCCCAAAAAGTTTTGCCAACAAGCTTAAGGCACCCAAGATGGCCGCCCCACATGTCCAACAAACACAAGAACAAAGGGAGGAGGAGGCGGTCCCTGAGGTTTTGGCGGGAAATTCAAAATCCCAGCCAGCCTCAGGGATTGGGCAAATTGAAGGAAGTGGGGTGGCCCCAGGGGTGGAGTCAAATGTGGTTGAACAAGGGGAGGAAGAGAAAGAAGGTGAAGATGATGAAACGGTTTCCAGTATGATTACTGTGCCTGAGGTGAGTACTGATTCTAGTGGGAGTGAAACTGATTGTTCACTCCCAAGTGCTCAAGTACAGAAAAGGCCTGCGGGATCTCCTTTGTCTAAGACAGAGGAGAAAAAGCTTCGGGCCACACAGCAACCAGATAGTTCCTCTTTGGAAGATCTGGATCGTGTGTGGCCCCAAGAATCCCCCAATGAGGTATCTTTTCTTCACATTAGGCTAAGAACATCATCGCCCAAGGAGCCACAAGAGGGACCCTCTGTGGCTTCTCGGGCAGCACCAACCTGCTCTCCGGACTCAAATTTGGTTGAGATCAAGGAGGAGCAGGTATCTCAAGAAATATTATGATTTTAATTATTTTTGTAGTCTTTTAACATGTTTTTAAAAGTTCTTTTTAAGTTCATACTGCTTTTAACCACATTGCTCATGGCTCTCACTATCTCTACTATCAATGTGAGAAGTGTGAGGTCCACCACAAGAGCACAGAGTGTCCTATCATTTTTTAAAAACTGTTAAATCTGATATGTTTTTACTGCAAGAGTGTGCTCTGCCTTTTAAAAGCAGTTACAGGGAACTGGAGGAGATGTGGACCCAGGGACCATCCGTATGGAGTGGCTCAAATGGCAACAAAAATGATGGGGTTGCAATTTTAATAAATAATCCACACATAGTGGTGAAGGACTGCACTGTGGTGAGAGATGGGCGGGCAATTTTAGTTAATTTGACCTTTTTAGATAAAGATTTTAGGGTTCTTAATGTGAATGGTTTTACTGATAAAAATGACCGGTATGAACTTTTAGAGGACTTACAGCCCCACATGCTAGGTAGGGCTCCCCTTGTTGTAGCAGGGGATTTTTATTGTGTTTTAACCCAAAAAGATAGAAGGAGGGCAGGCGATGATTTTAAAGTTGATAAGACAACAGTTTTATTGCAGGGCATTGTAAAAGATTTTAATTTAGTCGACTGTTTTAAAACAATGCATCAAAGAGAGGAGGGCTTCACCTGGTTCAGTGGTGATGGCACCAGGGCCTCTCGAATCGACTATGTCTTTACAAGACACTGCCCGCCGACTGATGCAACATTAACCCCTGTTTTTTATTCTGATCATGTAATGTTGTCTTGTACTCTTTCTTTTCCCACGGATGTGACAGTAGGGGGGGGGTCTGTGGAAGCTGAACTGCTCTCTATTGCAAGATGAACATGTTATTAAAGAATACAGAGAGCAGTTCAGCCAATGGCAGACCTTGCAAGATTTTTATGATTCACGGGCACGGTGGTGGGAAATGGTCAAAGAAAGAACTAGACGTTTTTTTAGGAGTGCAGGTAAAACTAGGAAAAATAAGGAAAAGAGACGCATGGTGGGGCTGCAAAAAAGACTACAAAGATATTTTAATCTTTTAAACAAAGGACATGATTTTAGTGAAGATATTAAAGAAGTGAAAAAGGAAATGTCAGTGTTAAGTGAAACTCTTAGTAAAGGTGTCATTTTAAGGAGCAGAGAGAGGGATATTGAAGAAGGAGAAAAGTGCACTAGATATTTTTTTAGAAAGATAATAACACGGGGAGGGTCAATAACATCTCTGAAATGTGGGGGGAGGGAAGTGCACACAACAAAAGACATTCTAAATGGGGTTACGGATTTTTATGAAAACCTATATGACAAAAAGGAAGTGGAAAATGACATTTTACAGGAAGTTTTAGAATTTGTAGAGAAAAAGGTAAGTGACAAAAATGTGCTTTTATCTCAAGATTTTACGGTTTTAGAAATTCAAAACGCTCTTAAAGGTTTTAAAAGGGGGAAGTCCCCAGGAATGGACGGACTCCCCCTAGAGTTTTATTTGACTTTCTGGGACATTTTAGCACATGAGTTACTGACAGTTTTTAAAGAATTTGAGACTTCTGACAGACTTCCTGACAGTTTTAGATTAGGGATAGTTTCACTACTGCATAAAAAAGGAGACAAGACTGAACTTAAAAACTGGCGCCCTTTAACACTTTTAAATTTCGACGTAAAGCTTTTTAGCAAAATTTTAGCAACACGAATGTCAACGGTTTTAGAGGACGTAATTCACCTGGATCAAGCTTGTGCTGTGCCTGGGAGGAAGATCACGGACAGCCTGGTGCTGATTAGAGATGCCATCTGTTATGCGAGAGACAGAAACATTCGGCTAGCAGTCCTAAATTTAGATTTTGAAAAAGCATTTGACCGGGTCTCGCACCAGTATCTGTTTGAGGTACTGCAAAAAATGGGTTTTCCAGGGAGGTTTATAGCCTGGGTGGGACTGCTGTACAATGGCTTAGTCAGCAAAATCTTGGTAAATGGGCATTTATCAAAAGCGGTAAATATACGCAGTGGTGTCCGTCAGGGGTGCCCTTTATCTCCCCTCCTGTATGTGGCATGCATTGAGCCACTGGCACAGATCTTGAGAAGGGATAAATGGATTAAAGGACTGGACGTTCCTGGGACTGGTGGACTGACAGCGACCTGTGTTTTATATATGGACGACTTGACCATTTTAGCCACTGACATTACATCTTTACGAAGAGCAATGGACTTGACTGACTGGTACGGTCGGGCCTCGGGCGCTAAACTTAACAGAAGTAAGTCCGAGGCCCTGCTCTTCGGGCCGTGGGGAAACATAGACACAGGACAATTGGATGTGGATTTTAAAACGACTGACTTAAAAATTTTAGGAGTAAAATTTGACAAAGAGGGTGGTGGCCGGGGAAACTGGACTGACCTGTTAGGGAAAGTTAGGAAAAGACTGGGGTTTTGGGGACTGAGACAATTGACGATCGAGGGTAAAATTTTAATTTTTAAATCTGTGATTTTACCTTTGATTTTGCTTGTCTGTTCTGTTTTTAGTCCCCCCAGGAGTTTCCTGGTAGAGCTGGAAAGGGCGGTGTTTTATTTCGTGTGGGGGTCCAAATGGGAAAGACTTAAAAGGGAGGTCTTCAAGAAAAGACCTGAGAATGGAGGAAAAGGCCTTCCAGATCCCCACCTGTTTTTAGGAAGCCGCTTCACCGCCCTTCACATTGGATATGCACTGACCCCATCCAGAGAGAACAAGACAGCTGCCATGACCCGTTTCTGGATGGGGTCTTACTTAAGAGCTCTAAAGATTTTACCAGTTGATTTAAGAACTCCAGTTTCTTTTAACATGTCCAAAGAACATTGTTTTATTAAGACTTTTTTAAAGAAGTATGTTTTAGAGAAAGAAGAAGTCACCATTTTAACTAATCACAAGAATATTGTCTCTTTTGTGCAGGACCGGGAACCAGTGAGTCCAATCCCAGGCCTCACATTAAGTGAGGCCCAACAAGTTTGGAGGAACGCTGCCCACCCCGCTCTTCAGAACAGACTTAAAGATTTGGCATGGTTGGTCGCCCATGAGATCCTCCCAGTCAGGGCGGTAATGCACTCCCGGGGTATGGCCAGGAACCCAGTCTGCCCACAGACTGGGTGCAACCTTCCGGAGACCGTACGACATCTGCTCTGGGAGTGCGGTAATGCGAGGGACCTGTGGGCCAGAACCGGCCCTCTGTATTGCCCGTGCCTGCCAGCAGGTGGGGTCCAGATGGATTACAAGCTCGCAGTCCTCGGGGTGGGTCGGGGTTTGAGGGATTTGTCTGCCCAACAATTCGCCTCGCTCTGGCTCACCCTAAACGCCATTAAGGACACCATCTGGACCACCAGGAACCTGCTGGTGGGGAAACGTGTTACGGTGCCCCTCCACGCACGCGAGCAGAGGGTGAAATCTATGCTGCAGGGGCACCGGACATAATCATTCGGATGAAGGGGTCGGGGTACCACAGGGAGGTCCCAGCTTGCCACCGTGCCTGGCTGCCCGTAGATGCACCCAGACCACCACCGGCTACGGAAACAGCGGGCCAGCGGGCCGGAGGGTGGGGATCTCCTCTGGGCACCAAGTTTAAAAAAAATAAAAAAATAAATGCATGTTCTGTTGAGTGGGGTGAAGGCTTTTGATAGGGACTCACCCCGGCACTGTACAAATAAAGGCATTTTATTTTGATGATTTTAATGTATTTTATTTGGGAAATTATTTAATGATGAAATTTTGTTATTTATTTTCTTTTTAACCACATTTTAACCATCTCTTTAAACTCTTAGAAGTTTTATTAATACATGTGTGAACCAAAAAATAAGTGGTTTTAAATGAATGTTGTAAAAATGGTGTCAATAAAAAAAATTTCGAAAGAAAAAAATCTGTTCTTATCAGTTTAATGTCTGATACGTCTCCTATCCGGGGACTATATGTTAAATGGATTTTTGACCTTCGGAAATGGAAGCGGAGCTTGCTCCTTCCACTCCATGCATCAACATGGTATTGCAGTGTTTCCATGAATGGTGCGCTCCCCTTCTTGGGGACAAATAAGTCAAGTATAAAAAAAGAATTTGCTTCTTCTGTGCGTGAATGATGGTGTTTTTTCTAATCCGTGTGTTTTAAAATTGCTGTGTTTTCGTTGGCTTTATTGGTTTAACGAAAAGCTTCCGTGGAAATGAACACGCTGATAAAGAAATGTTTTTGTAATGTATTAAATTATTTTCTTTACAAGTTTGTGGTGGTGATCCGAGGACGAATTAAACATCCTCGACACAGCTGAAGGTGCAACAAAAGCGAAAGAGGCCGATTGGAATGTTAAAAACACCTGAAAACTTTTTTTTCACTACCCTTCATACTACAGCTGTCGAAAAACCACAGCAACGTCGACAGACCTGGAGGCATAGCTGTACTTGTTTAACTCACAACGACAACGGGTAAGTCATTGAGCCCTGTGTTATTATTTATCCACGTTCTAAAATTGCTATGCTTTCGTTGTTTCTTGATTGCTCTGTACATTTATTTGTTTCTATTCCACGTAAAGTTACTTTGTAATAACGAAACCATATATTTGAATGCGCAATTTAAATCCATTTGATTTAAATTGTTTCACATATTTCACTCTACACGGTTCAACCGGGCTGGAAACGGAATAAAAATAGGGTAGATCTCGAAGAATGTTTGGTCTCAGACGTGGCTTCGTGCGCTTTCCACCTGGTCACACACAGTAATGAAATGTTAGTCGGATGGCCTTCGGGGGCGCCGTCGATGTGATCGGTCACAGGAAGATGCGGCCGTCTGGCCTCAAAGGGTGTCGCTCATACTTACCTGGCAGGGGAGACACCATGATCATGAAGGTGGTTCACCCAGGGCGAGGCTCAGCCATTGCACTCCGGTTGTGCTGACCCTTTGCGAATTCCCCAAATGTGGGAATCTCGACTGCAAAATTTCTGATAGTGGGGGACTGCGTTCGCGCTCTCCCCTGACCTTTGTGTTAAAAATAGATTCTTTTGTCCAAGAGACGTCTAACCACGGCCCAAGAATACATTAGTCATCAAAAAAGCGGCTATTTAACGACTACATAATTTCTAATAGACAGCGAATATGTGTCTAGGCTAAAACAAGGCTTAATTTGGGCTGTCAGTGAAAATCTAATAGACGTTTGACCATTCCAAAAGAATAGACTAGCCATTGAATAGAACCACAATCAAACGGCTACATGTCTAAGAGACAGTCAACAAAATAATGCTTAGATGATTCTTTTCCTTCCAATATAAGAGGTTCTCGGGAATGGCAATCATCCAAACTAATAAATTATAAAGGCTTTTATAAGAAAATGACAACAGTTAAACAACATAGACAGCGTTGGGCAATACAAAATGCTAATAAAAACAAGACAAATTGAAATATTGTACATCCATGTACATTAAACAAGCCAACAAATCTGCCAATGGGCTACGACAATTTTTCTTGAATTAAGTGTGTATATCTAGATTTGTTTCTTACCCCTTTGGCAGATTTATTTGCTTGTTTTAAGCCCAAATTCGCTTAAATTTTGAGTTTTTTTCTCCCTAAAGGCTAGGCTTATTTTCTTAAGGCATTTTGCTCATCAAAAAATGCATCTTATTTTAAGACTTTCTAGATATTTGTACAGTGAAAACAGTTCAAAATAACAAGTAAGAAATGATTTTTTGCAATGTATTCATTCATTCGCTACCCTTCATACTACAGCTGTCGAAAAACCACAGCAACGTCGACAGACCTGGAAGCGTAGCTGTATTTGTTTAACTCACAAAGACAACGGGTAAAGTATTTTCTTGATTACCTAAATGACTTGCTGTAAGAAAATAAGTTTAGGTTTAAGGGGGGGAAATACAGTTTAAAGGGATATTTCAATTTATGATGATAATTCTGTCATCATTTACTCATGCATACAGGCTTACAACAACACGAGGATTAGTTTTTTTCTGAGTAACACAAAAGAAGGTATTTTGAGGAATGATGGTAAACCCACAGCAGATAGTCACCATTGACTTCCATAGTAGGAATAAAAAAAATATGATGGAATTTATTAGGTACCATCAACCGTGTGCTAACCATCACTTTGCAAAATATTTTCTTCATCATTTATCACGATACTTCCAAAATATTTTTTCCTAATAAGTCAATATTTCATTATTTGCTTTACAAGCTTAAAAATGATGGTGACATGATTCCATGGTAATCACAAACAGTTAAACAAGTAAAATAATCACCATTACTTTTAAAAGCATTTTGAAAATTGCTTGCTTATGCTGGGAGTAAAGGTATTTCACGCAGTGCGCATCCTCTTTAAAAGGTAATGTATGCTTCTTTTAAAGCTGACACATTTGCCACATTAAAATAACAGAAATGTGTACTGTTTAAACTTTTTGGGGCCGGTGTGTCTGTGTTCTTGGGGCACACATCTACATGTAAAAGCAGAATTGCTTATTATTCTTCTCTATTTCTTGTATAGGTCAATTATGAGTGGAGAACCGTTCACCAAATGAAGACCGCAGCCAGGTGACGGGATTCTGTGGTAATCGCAAACAGGTAAACCAGTAAAATAATCATCATTTATTGTTAAAATAATTTTGAAAATTGAAGTTCTGTGTGTTCTTATTGTACTTTATTTATTTCTGCAGGTAAGCACCATACCGTAAGCTTCATTCCCTTTATAACAGGTAAGGTTCATACTGTTTTATTCTTTTGTACTGTTTTATTCGTACTGTTTTAAATCATTCAGTAAATGCAAAGTTAAACTGATGTGTTTTTAATCTAGATTTAAAAGTGTCTACTGTTGAAGCACATCTGATCTCTTCTGAAAGCTGATAATAACTAAATGCTGATGCACCTTGTTTTGAGTGAACCCTTGTTTTTTCTAAATGACCTGATCCTATTGATCCGAGTAATCGGTTTCATATTCGATTAGCATATCTGTCATGTATTTCGGCCCGTAGCCATGAAGTGGTTTTTAAACAAGTAACAGTACTTTTTTAATCCATTGTCCATTGCAATAATCGGCCCTGCTGGTGATGAAAGCATGAACAAGTTTCTCTAAGTCCTGTCTTGAGACAAAACCTCCAATTCTGGCAATATTTCTGAGATGGTAGTAAAAGCAGAATTCCTTATTATTTTTCTCTATCTCAGGCTCTATGGCATATATGTCACGATTTTATTTGTCTATTTATATGTCTATTTACAAGGACTGCCTTGGCCAAATGTTATTGTTAATTAATATTGAAGCAGTTATTTAACATATTTCCTTTGAGTAGTTATTTGTGTAATGATCCATATATCTATTTTTATGTATATTTTTAACTTAGGAATGTGATTTTAAAGCACATATTTGTTATTGTATGACACCTCTCATGTTATGAAAGTAAAAAATAAATGTATTTTCTGATGTCTTGCATTTCTGTTTTTAAACTGTTAATCCTTATCAAGTGCTATACATTAGAAAGTGGATAAATAACAAAAATGTCACTCCTGACAGCTGATAAATTAATCGTTCTTTATAGCACCACTGAGGTGAGCACTTTTCAAGGCAAGATTCTTTATAGAACCGTATAAAAAGGTTCTATATAGTACCAAAAAAACGGGTTCTGCTATGGTTACAAGCTGAAGAACCCTTATTTGTTACTATTTAGGAGCATTTGTCTTTAGAGTGTTGCGTAGGTTCGAAACTTTCAAACTTTTAACCAAAAAAAAAAAAGGGTCACACGGTTTTATTTGTGGTGTGGACATGAACACGCTGCAGGCATTGAAATGTAATTTGTAATTTATTGTCTCATTTCATATTTAACAAATAGGAAGCAAAGTGCTATTCAATCAGTTTAACTAAACAACTGGTGTTCCTCAATTTTGGGGCCTATGTTGTTCAGTATATCAGTTTTGTTCAGTTTTGTATGTGCATGCAAAAAGCATTCAGCGAGCAAATTAACTGAAGCTTTACCTTCGTGTTTCTTTTTGTATGAGTGATAACTGTTTCTGTATGTATTTGTATGGTTTTTTTACAAGTATAGAGTGAAATGCACACGGTGAGTAATGAACGCAGACCTTCAGTGCCGGACCTCTGACCCGCTAACCTCCATCCCGACAGCCAGCGCCTTCTCCGGATGCCATTGCGGTATCGCTTCTCGGCTTTTTGTGTAAGATCGAGTGGACACCGGGGACTACACGTTTAAATGGATTTTTGACCTTCTGCTATGGAAGCGAGGCTTGCTACGTCCACTCCGTGCATCGACTCTGGCGTTTTCCGGGTACAAATAAGGTGAGTTTAAAACCAGAGTTTGCTTCTTTTGTGCGTGGTTGCCAGTTTGTTTGCCAATCCGTGGTCCATAATAAGTTCCGCTTCGTGGTTTCTCCATCGCTCAGTACTTTTCTATGTTTCTATTTTACGTAAAGCTAACACCAAAACGATTGTGGAAAGCGCTATATAGATTGTTCTCAAAGAAAAAACGAGAAACAAACCCATGTGAATATGGGTCAAATTATCTAGGCGGAGCACTTCGTTCAAAGAAAAACGCAACAGAATTGTTTGCGTTGAACAAAGACAATGGTGCGTGCAGACATCGAATGTGTATTGTGGATAAAAAATGGCCAGTGGGGTGGGACAATTTTTCTTGAATTAAGTGTTTATGGGAAAAGTTCACAAATTTTTTCTTACCCTGTAGGCAGATTTATTTGCTTGTTTTAAGCATAAAATAACAGGAGAAGAAATTGTGTAGGGGGAGCAGAGGGGTTTTTTTTTTCGTTCAAAGAAAAGCAGCGTGGCACGAATGAATGTTTGGCTGAAATGCTATCGTAATTTCCCCCTTAAAGGCGCTCTAAGCGAATAATGTGCGACGTCACTTCCTGTTGATGTTTGAACTGTTTTCAAACAGACAGAGCGTAGCTAACTCCTCCCCCTCCCCCTCCCTTCCGTGCTTTCATGAACGTGCCCAACCCCCACCCCCAAATCCTTCTTGTCGTTTATTGGCTGGAATACTTTGTTTTGTTTTGTGAAGCTAGGTTTGGCCATTTGTTGATATTGCCGTTTGTGAAGCCTGGGCTGTCTACAGAGATCGCGTTTTTTTACAGTTTGATCAGCGGACAGGCAGCAAGCAGATAGTGAGGAGATGTTTCCGGTATGTAACAAAAAATGTTTTATGGTCTAAAATGCTTCAATTCGCTTAGAGCACCTTTAATTTTCCTTACAAACATGAAACCAGAGAGAAGGGCCAGTTGGCATCGAATTGCACCTTGTATTCGGTGATTGATTGAGGAAAAATATGCGTATGTGTATATATACACTTGCTTTGTTGAACAGAGACAATGGCCGCGCGTGCTCCAGCGTCACCTATATGCCTATTTCACAAAATGGCGCCTTTGACTGGAAGTAGGGAAAACATCGTTCAGGTTGCACCACTACGATGGCCACTCAATATAGTATGGACTGACAGCTGCTTTGTTTTCTCCTACACATGAATTTACTTGTAAAAATAACAATAACATATATTGTCGATTGGTGTTATATTATTTTTTTAGCATTACGTATTATCAAAATATATCATATGTTAGACAGCTGTCAATTTTAAATAAAATAACGAGACATACATAACTATTCGTGTCTGCTCCCGTTTATTGTAATGAGTCTGCACATTTGGAGAAATACTTAGACATTTTACTTCTTATTTCTTTAGACTGAATAATTATTTCTTATTAATTCCAAAGTATGAGACCCGATGATCTAATCGTGGTGTATGTGCTATTCCTCGTTTGTTTGCCTGCATCCATTGCTTTACGGCTTGCTTGTTGCGTTGAAATGCACATTTGATTTCTTTACCAGCATTGGATTTAGACCATTCAATGGGAAGAGTTAACAGCGTTTATTATGATTGATAAGCCCTCAACGGAGAATGAAGTCTGCATACATTAAAAGCCTTATTTTGTTTTTATCGTGTGCCTTCCAAAATGTATGCGACGAAACTTAAATCACGCAAAAAATGAATGGTAACTAGACGTGCTTGTTGTGTGCAGGGAGTGCATTTATTTGTAAACTTTTGCTAAATCAAAATTGTTTATTTGTATTTGCTTTTTACCTGGGTTTTATCAGGTTCGCAGTCGGGACATTTTTAATCCATAGTGTATGGAGTTATCTATAGATAACTCCATACACTATGGATTAAAAATGTCGCAGCAAAATCCCCAGTGTTAAATTAACACTGCTCGGTGTTTATATAATCCACACCAAGATTGGTGTTAAAAAAACACTAAATCAGTGTTAAAGTTAATAAGATAATGAAGTGATTGAGTCATTAATAGTGAACACCTGCTGGTCATTCCGTGTCAAATCAACAACATTTTGGAATTGTTCCTGTCTTAAAATTATTTTGTTGACTTTTTTTCTGGAGAAAGTAATACTAAAATGAAGAAGAAAGCCAAAATATTAAATGCAATAGATAAAATGCCTAGAGTTTAATGAACACTATCATCATCTCTGTTTGAAAACTAAAATTACAACTTGCTTGCAGAGTTGCATGGATGATAGGTTTAACTTCTAAAGAACTGCTGTAAATCTGGTTAAAAAAGTTAGTCACCATTGTGCCGATTAGTGTTTCCTTTAGTTGGGTACTTGGGTCTTGAAGTTTAGTGTTAGTTTTCTTCTGCTCATTGTGGCAGTGTGTTTATAAAACACATTTGTTAAAGCAGAGGAAGATGAGAGAAATGAAGTCTATAACTGTTACTATGTTAATTTATATGAAAGTATAAGTCTTGGGATTCAATGATATCATAAAAAAGTAATCACTGAATATAAGTGTTTAATTTATGTTCCGCCAACCCTGTGAAGCTCCCATGAAATCCAACAGTGCTGTAAAAGTCCACATATCCTGAAGTTAAATATTGTTTACCCAAATCTAATCTGTGGTTTCAGTCAGACACACTGAGACATCAACAATCAGCCTATAAAACACAATCATGGTGACAATCAACAACAAACGTCATGCCGCAATGCATGCTGGGTACCAGGATTGTAGAAAACTCATTCATAAATCCCATCATGCATTGCAACATGACAAAAATTTTGCAACTTTCTTACCATTAACTGTCACCATCGTTGAGATTTGTATCAGAAATCATGAAGTCTCTCTTAAGCAAAAAACAACAACAAAAAAACACTGAAGCATGACGGCAGTCTTATTCAATACAATGTCATTTGCATAGAGCTTTTTGATATGCCTGTTTCTTCATAATTAATTTGTGATCAAATGTTTCAATGATTTGTAGAGTAGAATATAATAAAAATAAACAATCTGAGAAGGTCTGGAAGGGCTTCCCTCTACATGAAGCAATGAACAAGTGGTCTTACTATAACATTGTTGCTATTGCTAAACGAGGAGAGTTAGATCAATGAAGGTCAAGGGACAAATGCCTAACTAAAGGAAACACTAATCACAGTAATGGTGACTTCAAATGAACTCATAACAAACACAAACTTAAAATTTAATGTGATACATTTTTTGATAAATGTCTATTTGACTTGTGAGACATCACGTCAGAAAGAAGATTTGTCTACTAAATCACGCGTGTGGATGCTGGAATAGTTGAGCACTTGTATTTTGTTCTGACAGCTGTTTAGAAGTTAAACTTCCATTTAGAAAATAACTCTGCAAGTTATCATTTTATTTTTCAAACAGAGATGCTGATAGAGAGGCAAACGTGAAAGATTGCAGCTTTTGGAGGCATCCAACAGTATTCATCTATTGCATTTAATAATTTGTCTTTATTATTTTAGCATTTTCTCCAGAAAACGAGTCATCAAAATGAACATTAAGAGACAGGAAAATGTCTAAAATGTAATTGATTTGAATGACCAGCAGGTGTTCACCATTAATGTCTTAATCATCACATCATTATCTCATTAACTTTAACACTGATTCAGAGTTATATTTTTAACACCAGTCTTTTTTAACACCGATTCTGGTGTGGATTATATAAACACCAAATAGTGTTGATTTAACACTGGTAGAGTTAATTTAACACTGGGGATTTTCCTGTGTAGTAGAAAATGATCTCCTGTTTTTTTGGTAGAATGTTGTGTGAGCTAAAGAAACGAGGAATAAAACACACACCGCGATTAAAAAAATCAGATCGCATACTTTGTAATTAAAAATAAATAATAATTAATTTCAAAGAGATAAGAAGTAAAATGTGTAAGTATTCCTCAAAATGTGCTTTGGACTAAGTCCCCCGTCATCACAGCAAACGGGAGCAGACCCGAATAGGTATGTCTAGTTATTTTATTAAAAATTTCCAGCCGTCTGTAAATTCATGTTTGAAAGAAAAAAGTAAATGAATATCTTACTTACTGTTTTTGTCTTGTTTTCTAGTGAATATCTGACAATTCTTAAATGGAGATACATTTACTTGGTAAGCAAAGTGGCTTAAGATATTATGTATTGTAATAGAAAATTGTTATAAAAACGTTTTGTTTTTGCTGGGAATTCTTGTATATATTTCACAGCTATATAATTAATTATAATAACGCACTTTTTGTTGATAAACATGTTAAAAAATACATTAACACAGAATAATGTGGCAACAAATCAAATGTGCATTTAAATGCAACAAGCAGAAAGTAAATAAATAAAGCAAATGCATGGAAAAGAAACGAGGAATAAAACAAACACCGCGATTAAAAAAATCAGATCGCATACTTTGTAATTGAAAATAAATAATAATTAATTCCAAAGAAATAAGAAGTAAAATGTGTAAGTATTCCTCAAAATGTGCTTTGGACTAAGTCCCCCGTCATCACAGCAAACGGTAGCAGACCCGAATAGGTATGTCTAGTTATTTTATTAAAAATTTCCAGCCGTCTGTAAACTCATGTTTGAAAGAAAAAAGTAAATGAATATCTTACTTACTGTTTTTGTCTTGTTTTCTAGTGAATATCTGACAATTCCTAAATGGAGATACATTTACTTGGTAAGCAAAGTGGCTTAAGATATTATGTATTGTAATAGAAAATTGTTATAAAAACGTTTTGTTTTTGCTGGGAATTCTTGTATATATTTCACAGCTATATAATTAATTATAATAACGCACTTTTTGTTGATAAACATGTTAAAAAATACATTAACACAGAATAATGTGGCAACAAATCAAATGTGCATTTACATGCAACAAGCAGAAAATAAATAAATAAAGCAAATGCATGGAAAAGAAACGAGGAATAAAACAAACACCGCGATTAAAAAAATCAGATCGCATACTTTGTAATTGAAAATAAATAATAATTAATTCCAAAGAAATAAGAAGTAAAATGTGTAAGTATTCCTCAAAATGTGCTTTGGACTAAGTCCCCGTCATCACAGCAAACGGGAGCAGACCCGAATAGGTATGTCTAGTTATTTTATTAAAAATTTCCAGCCGTCTGTAAATTCATGTTTGAAAGAAAAAAGTAAATGAATATCTTACTTACTGTTTTTGTCTTGTTTTCTAGTGAATATCTGACAATTCTTAAATGGAGATACATTTACTTGGTAAGCAAAGTGGCTTAAGATATTATGTATTGTAATAGAAAATTGTTATAAAAACGTTTTGTTTTTGCTGGGAATTCTTGTATATATTTCACAGCTATATAATTAATTATAATAACGCACTTTTTGTTGATAAACATGTTAAAAAATACATTAACACAGAATAATGTGGCAACAAATCAAATGTGCATTTAAATGCAACAAGCAGAAAATAAATAAATAAAGCAAATGCATGGAAAAGAAACGAGGAATAAAACAAACACCGCGATTAAAAAAATCAGATCGCATACTTTGTAATTGAAAATAAATAATAATTAATTCCAAAGAAATAAGAAGTAAAATGTGTAAGTATTCCTCAAAATGTGCTTTGGACTAAGTCCCCGTCATCACAGCAAACGGGAGCAGACCCGAATAGGTATGTCTAGTTATTTTATTTAAAATTTCCAGCCGTCTGTAAATTCATGTTTGAAAGAAAAAAGTAAATGAATATCTTACTTACTGTTTTTGTCTTGTTTTCTTGTGAATATCTGACAATTCTTAAATGGAGATACATTTACTTGGTAAGCAAAGTGGCTTAAGATATTATGTATTGTAATAGAAAATTGTTATAAAAGCGTTTTGTGTTTGCTGGGAATTCACAGCCATATAATTAATTATAATAACGCACTTTTTGTTTATAAACATGTTAAAAAATACATTAACACAGAATAATGTGGCAACAAATCAAACGTGCATTTAAATGCAACAAGCAAAAATAAATAAATAAAGCAAATGCACGGAAAAGAAACGAGGAATAAAACAAACACCGCGATTAAAAAATCAGATCGTATACTTTGTAATAATTGAAATAAATTATAAAAATCAACAGGTGTATATTTAAAACAAGTAAAAAATATCTGCCAGCGGGGTAAGAAAAATAAACTTAATTCTAGTTTCAACTTAATTCAATAATAAACTCAATTTAGGTTTATTTTTCTTACCCCACTGGCAGATATTTTTACTTGTTTTAAGCCTTAACCTATTACATTTTATAATTTATTTCAGTAAACAAGACTTAAATTCTAAGCCACTTTGCTTATTAAGTAAATGTATCTTGATTTAAGAATTATTTTTTAACTCGAAAACATGAATAAAATACTAAGTAAACGAACAGATTGGGATGTTCAAAACACTTAAACATTTTTTTTCACTCTACCCTTCATATTACAGCTGTCGAAAAACCACAGCAACGTTGACAGACCTGGAAGCCATGATATATTAGCAGTTTTTAAAATAAGTTAAATCTAGAATCCTTATTGGTTTTAGATACTTAAAAGCAATGAATGATCTTCTTTCTTTTGAATTGATTTGGTATTATGGAGGAGCTCTGTGTCTGGTTATTGAAGATGATTTGGTCTTTGCTCCTATGTTGGCTTATTTTTTGTTATTTCCGTTACTATATATATATATTTTTTCCCCTTTGTTTTTTCTTACTTGAGGTTATGAAAATGTTTTAATTTGTAATAAAGGTTTTTTGAAAATTCTAAATTCTCTCTCTCTCTCTCATGAGCGTGGATCAGTTCCTGCATCAAGGAAAAAATGTGCATCCTGGTAAATTTCAGAAGTTAGACGACTGAGCTGCAGCGGACAGCGTAAGATTTATGAAAACACATTTGAGAAGAAAGGCAAAGCATGTTTCACAGTTACATTTGAACAGCAAGATGTCACACTTTTAAGTGACCACAAAAAAATTATTTCTCTTGTGCAGGACCGGGAGAAGGTGAGCCCAGTGGCAGGCCTCACGATACATGAGGCACAAGAGGTTTGGAAAAATGCTGCACACCCTGCTCTCCAGAACAGACACCGAGACCTGACATGGATGGCGGCCCATGAGATCCTTCCGACCAGGGCGGTTATGCACTCCCGGGGAATGGCCACCAACCACAAATGTCCGCAGCCGGGATGCGGCGCTTCAGAGTCCGTGCGACACACACTATGGGAGTGCGGCGCTGCACGGGACCTGTGGACCACGACCGGCCCCCTGTTTTTCCCGTGCCTGCCAGCAGGTGGGGTCCAGATGGACTATAAACTTGCCATCTTAGGGGTGGGCCGATGTTTGAAAGATCTAACAATGCAGCAGTTTACCTCGCTCTGGCTCACCCTGAACTCCATCAAAGAAGTCGTCTGGACTACCAGAAACCTGCTGGTGGGGAAAGGTGTGATGTGCCCCTCCACGCACGCAAGCTAATGGTGAAGAACACGCTGCAGGTGGCACCACGCACTAGCATTCGGACGGGGGGGCTGGGGTCACACAGAGAAGGTCCCGGCCGCCACCGACCCTGGTTGCCCGTAGATGCACCCTCACCAACATCTGGCTAAGGGAACAGCGGGCCAGAGGGTAAGGATCTCCGCAGGGCTCCGGAAGTGGATGGCTTAGTGACTGGTGCTGGAGAGCAAAATGATTGCCCATTGATAAAGATCTCACCCCCCCGGTTCTGAACAAATAAAGAACTGTTTTTAACAATTTTTAAAGGTTATATATGGAAAATTTTATTAACATTTAACACTGGCCTTTTAAAAAACAATAGAGTAATTAAGGATTTTAACATACAGATATTTAAAGAGTGCTAAATACCTTTTAACTCTCTTCTATCAATTAAAATCTCTATAGATTTCTTTTTAATAGCATGTTATATTCAATGTGGTTTTAACAGTGTGTCAATGTCAAGAGATTTGTAACAATAAAACTTTTCGAAAAAAAAAAAAATCTGTTCTTATCAGTTTAATGTCTGATACGTCTCCTATCCGGGGACTATATGTTAAATGGATTTTTGACCTTCGGAAATGGAAGCGGAGCTTGCTCCTTCCACTCCATGCATCAACATGGTATTGCAGTGTTTCCATGAATGGTGCGCTCCCCTTCTCGGGGACAAATAAGTCAAGTATAAAAAAATAATTTGCTTCTTCTGTGCGTGAATGACGGTGTTTTTTCTAATCCGTGTGTTTTAAAATTGCTGTGTTTTCGTTGGCTTTATTGGTTTAACGAAAAGCTTGCGTGGAAATGAACACGCTGATAAAGAAATGTTTTTGTAATGTATTTAATTATTTTCTTTACAAGTTTGTGGTGGTGATCCGAGGACGAATTAAACATCCTCGACACAGCTGAAGGTGCAACAAAAGCGAAAGAGGCCGATTGGAATGTTAAAAACACCTGAAAACTTTTTTTCACTACCCTTCATACTACAGCTGTCGAAAAACCACAGCAACGTCGACAGACCTGGAGGCATAGCTGTACTTGTTTAACTCACAACGACAACGGGTAAGTCATTGAGCCCTGTGTTATTATTTATCCACGTTCTAAAATTGCTATGCTTTCGTTGTTTCTTGATTGCTCTGTACATTTATTTGTTTCTATTCCACGTAAAGTTACTTTGTAATAACGAAACCATATATTTGAATGCGCAATTTAAATCCATTTGATTTAAATTGTTTCACATATTTCACTCTACACGGTTCAACCGGGCTGGAAACGGAATAAAAATAGGGTAGATCTCGAAGAATGTTTGGTCTCAGACGTGGCTTCGTGCGCTTTCCACCTGGTCACACACAGTAATGAAATGTTAGTCGGATGGCCTTCGGGGGCGCCGTCGATGTGATCGGTCACAGGAAGATGCGGCCGTCTGGCCTCAAAGGGTGTCGCTCATACTTACCTGGCAGGGGAGACACCATGATCATGAAGGTGGTTCACCCAGGGCGAGGCTCAGCCATTGCACTCCGGTTGTGCTGACCCTTTGCGAATTCCCCAAATGTGGGAATCTCGACTGCAAAATTTCTGATAGTGGGGGACTGCGTTCGCGCTCTCCCCTGACCTTTGTGTTAAAAATAGATTCTTTTGTCCAAGAGACGTCTAACCACGGCCCAAGAATACATTAGTCATCAAAAAAGCGGCTATTTAACGACTACATAATTTCTAATAGACAGCGAATATGTGTCTAGGCTAAAACAAGGCTTAATTTGGGCTGTCAGTGAAAATCTAATAGACGTTTGACCATTCCAAAAGAATAGACTAGCCATTGAATAGAACCACAATCAAACGGCTACATGTCTAAGAGACAGTCAACAAAATAATGCTTAGATGATTCTTTTCCTTCCAATATAAGAGGTTCTCGGGAATGGCAATCATCCAAACTAATAAATTATAAAGGCTTTTATAAGAAAATGACAACAGTTAAACAACATAGACAGCGTTGGGCAATACAAAATGCTAATAAATACAAGACAAATTGAAATATTGTACATCCATGTACATTAAACAAGCCAACAAATCTGCCAATGGGCTACGACAATTTTTCTTGAATTAAGTGTTTATATCTAGATTTGTTTCTTACCCCTTTGGCAGATTTATTTGCTTGTTTTAAGCCCAAATTCGCTTAAATTTTGAGTTTTTTTCTCCCTAAAGGCTAGGCTTATTTTCTTAGGGCATTTTGCTCATCAAAAAATGCATCTTATTTTAAGACTTTCTAGATATTTGTACAGTGAAAACAGTTCGAAATAACAAGTAAGAAATGATTTTTTGCAATGTATTCATTCATTCGCTACCCTTCATACTACAGCTGTCGAAAAACCACAGCAACGCCGACAGACCTGGAAGCGTAGCTGTATTTGTTTAACTCACAAAGACAACGGGTAAAGTATTTTCTTGATTACCTAAATGACTTGCTGTAAGAAAATAAGTTTAGGTTTAAGGGGGGGAAATACAGTTTAAAGGGATATTTCAATTTATGATGATAATTCTGTCATCATTTACTCATGCATACAGGCTTACAACAACACGAGGATTAGTTTTTTTCTGAGTAACACAAAAGAAGGTATTTTGAGGAATGATGGTAAACCCACAGCAGATAGTCACCATTGACTTCCATAGTAGGAATAAAAAAAATATGATGGAATTTATTAGGTACCATCAACCGTGTGCTAACCATCACTTTGCAAAATATTTTCTTCATCATTTATCACGATACTTCCAAAATATTTTTTCCTACTAAGTCAATATTTCATTATTTGCTTTACAAGCTTAAAAATGATGGTGACATGATTCCATGGTAATCACAAACAGTTAAACAAGTAAAATAATCACCATTACTTTTAAAAGCATTTTGAAAATTGCTTGCTTATGCTGGGAGTAAAGGTATTTCACGCAGTGCGCATCCTCTTTAAAAGGTAATGTATGCTTCTTTTAAAGCTGACACATTTGCCACATTAAAATAACAGAAATGTGTACTGTTTAAACTTTTTGGAGCCGGTGTGTCTGTGTTCTTGGGGCACACATCTACATGAGTAGTTGTAGCGGGCCACCATTCGTCAAACTTTTATGACCCCCTCCCCCACCCGTTGACAGGTCGTATTTTATGACCCCTTTGACAGGGGGGCTGGCCCATCAATCAAAAATCTGTACAAGTTGTCAACTTTAGACAGAAAGTATTTAATGGGTTTATGGCCGGTCATTTAGAGTGATTGTTTTTCCTGAGTGTGTTTTATGTCACGCGTATGTTGTTATGTTTAATGACGGCTCGTGTTTCGACATTTGCTATCTATCACCCCTCCCTTTTCGACCCGTGCGAGTCTTACCACTGCGTGTCACACTGCGGTTGTGTTGTATAAATGGGCTGTTATAAGATAGGTTTGTTTAAAACAGGTTATAGGTTTTCAGTGACTGAAAACACTTTGACTCTGACTTAACCGTTGAACAATGGCTGGCGCGTTTAATACACCTCCGGCTTCTGGTATGGAAATGGATGAGGATCTAACTTTTGCCCCCCGGAGGGGTGTGGGACAACGTGTGCGTATGACAGAATTTTTACACGATTCGGAAGACGCTGTTAAATATGAATTTCTAATGGCTGACAAGCGTTTGGGGTACTACGAGTTTGACAAGAAATTGCGCACTGTAAACCTTTACAGTGTGGAATCTGGTGAGAAACATGAATACGGCGATCCATTCCTTTTCCTCCCTGCTAAAGACTGGTCATTGTTCTACAAACGTATCTGGAAAGATGTGCAAGGATTTTGTGACGTGCCGTTGTACGTTGGAGAGTGGAACGGTGTGACACGGGGTATGCGCTATCGTGTAGTCGCCAATCAGTGTAAAAAGAAACTTGATGAGTGTGTCTACATTTTCACATGTAGAGACGCATCAAAGATTTCCGAGCGTACTTGGCCTATACCCGAGGATGAGCACAACAACCACTACGATCTGCAATTCATATTCCAATGGCGCGACGTTCGTGTGCTTGGAGATATTTTTGCTCACATTGACAAAATGTTTAGATGGTGCAAGATGCGAGACCAATACAACTCCGTAAGGGTTAAATTGTTTGACCCCCGCGGAAGCATGGCTGAGACCGACGAGATGTCGACTCCGCCCACTTACTACAAGCATTAAATGAGCCGTCACAGACCCCGCAAACACACTGATCCATAATGTCTCAAGACTCTGAAACACCCTGCCACACAGTCAAAGATACACCCGATACCATGGAGGATCCCCCGCCAAGTGTTGAGGACATACCGCCTATTAACAGCTGGCTGGATGAGTTCTGCAGAGAGCTGGGGTATCACAATCTGAACTTCCTCACAACGCGTAGCTGTAACATCGCTACAGCCGCGCACAGTGCATCAGAGGACGGCGTGGACGGCTGTATCGGAGTCGATGGCTTTAAGCTAATAAAGGCCATTGTTGCGTCCGTTCTGGAAAGCACCGTCGGTTCAAAGATGAAACGTGAATGCTACGGCTGCAAAATCAACCATCCTAGTCAAATACAACACGGATGCCTCTATGAACCCACGCCCTATTACTTTGACTTTAATTATGAAGAGTTCACCAGAACCTTGTTTAAACCGGAGTTTAAACACATCATCGTACAAGCTCTGAACCAGATCGGTCTGAAACTTCATCCCCTGCGGATCCAAGGAGCTGTGGACGCTATTCTGTGTGAACTAAGGTCTGAACCTTACGTTGTGGCTAAGCTGAAAGAAATTACAGATGAGCTAGTCGACGAGAAATGTGAGAAACTCGTCTACGATTGTGTGGACTCCTGGAGTAAAATCTGCTGAGTTTGAACTGACATCGATATTCAGATGGGGAATCTGTGTTTTACCGGTCTGATTAAAAATATGTTTAAAAACCATTATAAACGCGAACTGGTTAAACTCTTATGTAGCGTGATATCTCTTGAAACTGACTTTGATTTCAAACCTGATGCTTGTGAAAACACAGTCAAACGTGTGACCAGCCTCAAACAACAAATGTCTGATGTTCGAGATATTGCTAAGACATGGAATACCATGGTGCAGATGTGTGTTAATGCCGAAGATCATCCTTGTGTTTTTATTAAAAAAACTCTAGATTTGATGTATAAAAGTCATGATAATTTTTACATAGGCAATGTAATCACAATGTCTACATATGTAATTGATTTATGCATTGCTATGATTTTAAAGAATCCACAGTTTAATGTGTACGAAGTTGTCGCAACAGCTGCTGAATATATGATTGATAAAAAAATTGTTTCATGTATACACTTTTTATGGTATTTAGACACCATGTAATGACTTTCTGTATTATCGTTGCTGTGTGTGAAAATAAAAAAAGACTTTCTAACCAACTCTCAAGCATTACTTATTTGTGGTCTGATGAGAAGACATCATGTCGGCAGAGCTCATGAGCAAAGTATATTACACACCATCCAACCCCGGGTCTTTAGGTGGTAAAAATCGTTTAAAACAAGCTGTTTTAAAAGATTACGATGTGGTGTTAAATGACGACGAGGTTTCAGACTGGCTCTCCTCACAGGATGCCTACACATTACATAGACAGGCCCCTCTTAAATTCAAAAGAAACAAAGTGATTGTTTACGGGATAGACATGCAATTTCAAGCTGATTTGGTCGATATGTCTGCATATTCCAAGGAAAATGACGACACAAAATTTTTACTCACATGCATAGATGTGTTTAGTAAATATGCGTGGACTCGGGTCTTAAAGAACAAAAGCGGTGTTGAGGTCGCTAAGGCTTTTGAATCAATACTTGATGAAGGTCGGGTACCTCAAAAAATACAGACTGATCAGGGGAAAGAATTTTTTAACAAGCATTTTCAAGAAGTTGTTAAAAAATATAATATTCATCATTTTGCCGTCGCATCGGATTTAAAAGCTTCTGTGGTTGAAAGGTTTAATCGCAGTCTCAAAAACTTAATGTGGCGTTTTTTAACAGCCACAAACTCCAGGAGATATATTGACGTGTTACAAGATATCACGCTGGGATACAACACCACTTATCACAGGAGCATCAAGATGAGACCTGTGGATGTCAACAAAGATATTGAACACGTCGTGTTTGAAAATCTGTACGGACCTGCAGGAGTGCGGCGAGACAAACCCGTGTGTTTTAAATACAAGATCGGGGATGTTGTCAGAATCTCCAAAGTAAGGGGTCCGTTCGCGAAAGGTTATGAACAGAATTACACAGAAGAGTATTTTACAATCGCAGAGTGTATACCCCGGGATCCACCGGTCTACAAATTACAGGATTACGATAACGAAGTTATTGATGGTCGGTTTTACGAACAAGAATTACAAAAAATATCTGTGTGTGAAAACAAGGCATTTAAAGTAGAAAAAATCTTAGACAAGAAAAAACGTGGCAAAAAAATATTGGTTTTAGTGAAATGGCTCGGATGGCCTGATAAATTTAATAGCTGGGTCGCAGAAAAAGAGGTGGTCGATATACAGAATCCTTAAAAAGGAGAAACCCCCGCAGAATAAAGTCAGTCCAATAAAAAGTAGACATGGGTGACGGTGGATTTTATGTCACATTACCATGCAACGCATCTTTGGATGTCTACACCAACAATACTATCTCAAATTATAGGACCATGTTAGGAAATCCTATAAACCTGAGAGGCAAATGGGAGGTGGGGATTGTTGAAATTGAATATCCTAGAACATGGTACACATTTAGTACCGAAGATGCATTTTTAGATATAATTACAGAAGTAGGAGAGTCCAATATTTACAACGATAGTAAACGACTCTTTATAAAAGCAGGATATTATGAAAATGTCACATCGGTGATTAGTGAAATAAACAAGGCTCTAAAACCTAACGGAGTCATGGGCTATGATAACATAAGAAACAGGATCTTTTTAAAAGCACCAGCCGGTGTCTTGTTAATGTTTAGCGGAAAGTTGGCTGTTATTTTAGGGCTGAAACCGAATGTGCCTATAGGGATGGCCATGCGGTCACCCGACTCTGAGCCTGTCAAAGATGTTACGACAAGAGGTCCGCATCAAGCAGACATACACGGAGGCTTCTATTCGCTCTATATCTACACGGACATTATCGAATATCAATCAGTAGGTGACGCATATGTTCCGCTCTTAGGATGTGTACATATAACTGGTGAAAACAACAACATCGTCAGTATTAGATACGACAAACCTCATTACGTACCTACAAACAAGTCCGTTATCACAGAAATTGCTATTGAAGTAAAGGACGATCAAAACAAAGACGTTGCGTTTTCTTACGGTAAAGTGTGTGTTAAACTACATTTTAGACCCGTCAAGCAGTCCTCTTTTTAATATTCAGTAATGTCTTATTACAATTATAATTATAACGCAAACCCTGAGCGCTACGTGACATATTATACAAACCAGGCTGGAAATGGACTACCAGGATATGTGGGGGGAGGGGTCATGTACGGTAATGGACTTGGGGGGCTTTTCAGAGGTCTGTTTAGATTCGCCATGCCCTTGTTGAAGCGTGGCTTTAACATAGCCAAACCGCATCTTAAATCTGCGGCGAAAACATATTTAGTGACGTCGTTAGCAATACGATGGCAGGCTCTTTCAACAACCACGAACAGGACGGTTCGGGTTTGATGGTTATGTCTCGCAAACGTGTGTATAGGCCGCCGGGAACCAATAGGAGTGGCCAGAAACCAAAGAAAGCACGGGGTACAGTCAAGAAATCATCAGTTGCAAAGCGTAAGCGCAAGACATCAGTAAAAAAACCACCGGCAAAGAGAGTTAAAACTATTTTCTAGATCATGGCACTGCTACACAACATGTCAGAAGAGTGTATTAAATCCGAACTGGATTTATTCACGGTACCTCTGACTCAGACATCTATTGAAAAAAATACTTATGTAGAAATACCACCTTTATCAGCACTATCAGACACAGCCCCGTTGGAATTTTTCATAGCAGGAACCGGAGAGGATTATATCGATTTAAATAACACATTGCTGTTTTTAAGGGTGAAAATTACTAATCCTAACGGTACGGACATAGCCGCCGGAGCGCCAGTGGGGTTAGTGAATTATCCTATTGGAAGTTTGTTTGCCCAAACGGACGTGTCGCTCGGGGATAGATTAATTTCGCAGAGTTCCAGCACGCATCCTTATCGTTGCGTCATAGAGTGTTTGTTAAACTATGGAACAGACGTTCTCGAAACAACGTTCTCCTCTGGTCTTTATTATAAAGATTCGCCGGGTCATATGGACGCTACAGACCCAGCTGCTGGAAATAGAGGCCTGACAAAGAGAGCAGCCTTTACAGAGTCCAGTAATATCGTCGAGTTATTAGGACCCATTCATAGCGATATATTCTTTCAAGAAAAATTGATGCTTAACGGCGTGGATATTAAAATACGTATGACTAGGGCCAAAGATGAGTTTTGTTTGATGAGAAACGATAATATAAACTACAGAATAAACATTGTTTCAGCATCTCTGTTTGTTAAAAAAGTTTCAGTGTCACCAGCTGTGAGACTGGGGCACGCTCAGGCTCTGTTATCAGCTACAGCCAAATACCCCATCGACAGAGTGTGTTTGAAAAACTTCTCCATACCTGCTGGTTCCCGTGTATGCAACCAAGAAAACTTATTTTTAGGAACCCTACCCAAATCCATCGTTCTGGCTATGGTTGATAATGACGCTTTTACAGGCGCTTATAATAAAAACCCCTTTGCATTTAAAAACTACGATCTGGAATTCTTGGCGATCTATTCTGACGGTGTCCAGACACCTTCAAAACCTCTCCAGCCTGCCTGACTTTGGAAGCGGTGCTGCTGTAAGGGAATTTTACCAGCTAGCATTGGCCTCGGGAAAACATTTGAAAAATCAAGCTCTGTCTATCGATAGAGAGGCCTTTCTGCACGGATATACGCTATATGCGTTTAACCTCACACCAGATGAAGAATGTGGGCGTCACGTGTCGTTAGTCAAATCAGGCAATATCAGATTAGAACTTTGTTTTAGGCAGCCTCTCCAAAATACGATAACTCTGATCGTATATGCGATTTATGATTCAATTCTGGAAATATCTAATCGCCGACAGGTTATGATTGATTACTATTAATCATGAACACTCTGCAACTAGCGAGCCTAATGGATAAAATCTCATGCAATACACATTTCCTAGGAGTGGTGCCGTGTGACCATCTACCAGATGACCCCCTAAGAACATTGCCTGCCCTGGTCATAATTAATACACACCCGTCCGGACTCCCCGGCGAACATTGGTTATCTATTTACATAAACAAATACGGAGTGGGTTGTTTTTTTGACAGTTTTGGCAACAGACCGGATCATTACCGTTTTCCCCATCAAATCAATGACTTTTTAAATCTCAATTCTGTAACGGTGCAATACTCTGCCAAGCAAGTCCAGGATTTCTCAACAGATACCTGCGGTCAGCATTGTGTTTTTTTCCTGTATAATATGTGCATGGATCGTGAATATGAAAATGTTTTAAAAAAGTATACAGATGATCTGCTTAAAAATGACAACATGGTATCGTGTTTTGTGAAAAAGATAAAACCGTCTGATTGTTATAAAAATGTGTTTAAATGTGTTCAGTGTGTGCAGACGGGATACATGTTTGTATAATGTTTTTATTCAATAAATACACTATTAACCAGAACAAGATTTTTCAGAAAGATTGTTTTTTATTTATTAATACAGACATTCAACAACAACAACAACAACATCAATGGAAAAAAAAATTAGAAACGTAACCATTTGTTATAATCTAGATTGGGTGATTTAAACAGAGGTTCATCCGATAGAGCAACAGATGCTCGAGCCCGTGATCTTCGTTTTTTACTTTTTCCGTAAGGAGCCGGCACACCAGATGATGTGGCCGGTGATTTAAAAGACTGAACAGCCTGTCTGACTGCATGGTTTGGTAGTATAGAATAGGGCAAATTTAACAATGAGATCGCCTCTAAAAACTCTGACCAGCCTACAGGTCTGTGTTCGTCTTTGATCTTATGCGAAGCTGTAACACTTTTCACTAAATCAAACAAATGGGACCCATGTATAGGTCTTCCCCTAAACACAAATTCCCCTGAACCTGTCCATGAAGATACATCTTTAGATTTAGACATTTTATCTAAAATGTATCTGATGTTTTTTAAACTTTTTTGTGGAGCATTGTTTAACACATCATTTACAACATCCTCTGGTGCATCATCCTTATCAGCCAAAGTAGTTTGCTCCTTATCTGTGTGATCAGAGGGGGGAAGGCTTAATGTTAAAGTGTTGACTTCACGGTCTCTGTGTTTTGCGATTGTTAAAAATCTCTGTAAGGCGTTCGAGTACAACTTTGCTTTTTCATAAACATCCAAATCATTTCTGTGCAAAATATTTCGTATAGATTCATCCATATCGCTCTCGACATTCTGTTGAATAGATTCACGAGGGGATTCGGTCTTTAGTTTATCCAGTTGGTGCTGTGGGACTAGATACATTTTCTCCGCAAATTCCATTCTCTGGTCTTTATCTAGAGGCAATCAGGCTTGTAATAAAAGGGATAGCGACGCTTAGGAGGGGAAGAAGGAAGCCACCCTGCTGGTTTATCAAACGTCTCTTTCTCCCCACACTAATCTTCTTGTCCGCAACGATTTTTATCTCACGTTTCTTCTTTTTCAATTTTTGGTACTGCACATGTTTTAGAGGTATATGTCCGTGTTGTTAGGAAAGACACAAGACCGGAATCCCAGCGCAGAGGTTTTATTCTCAGAATGTGTATAATAGACAACACTCAATGTAAATGTATAGGAGAAAACACTAGATGGATCAGATATGTATAATGGAGAGCTCTCAGTGTCCGTGTATGCAAAAGGAGAAGAGATGACACAGTAATCAGAGGGACGAAGTCCTGGTGGCACGGAGTGAGATTCCTGGTGGGACACAGAGAGAGAGAGAGCGGTTAGAGTCTTCAGCAGTACGCGCGCTGGACAGCGCACTCCGGCAGTCAGGGTGTGGAGCAGAATACGCGCTAGAGCGCACTGCGGCGGTCAGCGTCTTCGGCAGAATTACGCGCTTGTGAGCGCACTGCGGCTGCACAGGGTGAAGAGCAGAATTACGCGCTAAAGCGCATTGCGGTGTCAGCGTCTTCTGCAGAATTACGCGCTCGTGAGCGCACTGCGGCTGGACAGCACAAGATGTAAAATATTGTCCGGAGATTCCTCTGACTGAAAGCTTCCAAAGACTAGACAGATGCCACACCAATCGAGAGATACTGACAGCAGGGCGGGGAATCTAACGGAGCAAAGGCAGCAGAGAGCACGGTGAAATATACTAGGAATAGACTAGACATGACAAGAACTAGACAGGGCTAGCGGGCAGGAACACACAAAGACGAACTTGCAAAGAACAAAGGAAACGAGGGGAATTTAAATCAAACCGGATTGGGCAATAATAAGAATCAGGTGCGGGACGCCGGTGAGAGAAGTCAGAGGTAATGAGATCACCAGGTGGAGGACGCGCACGTGTGGAGCTGTCAAAACAAAAACACAACACATAGAGAAACAAAGACAAAGCAGCCAATAAAACCGAAATCATGACAGGACTCCCCCCCCCACGACCGCCACCGGGCGGTCCATGAGGAGACTCACCCCGTCGCCGGCGGAGATCCTCTATCAGCCCAGGGTCCAGGATGTCCCGGGCCGGTACCCAACACCTCTCCTCCGGGCCATATCCTTCCCAGTCAACGAGGTATTGAAATCCCCTACCCCGGCGACGCACATCCAGTAAAGATTTAACTGAATACACAGGGGCACCATCTATAAGCTGAGGGGTGGGAGGGGTGGGGGCAGAGGGAACAGGGTTAAGGTGGGAAAAATACACAGGCTTCAGCTTAGACACATGAAAAACTGGATGAACCCGACCGAGTGCTGGGGGCAATCTGAGCCTGACCGTCACGGGATTAATAACCTTGACAATGCTGTATGGCCCAAGGAATCGTGGAGCCAGCTTGCGAGAAGGCTCACGGAGAGGTAAATCCTTGGACGAAAGCCATACCTTCTGCCCACAGATAAAACGGGGCGCGGTTCTACGATGACGGTCGGCCGCGGCTTTGGTTCGTCTGGAAACCTGGCGTAATGTAAATCTAGCCTTTCTCCAGGTGCGTTTGCAACAACGGACAAAAGCTAGCGCAGACGGAACCACCGCATCAGGTTCCTGTGATGGGAATAAAGGAGGCTGAAACCCCATGGACGCCTCAAAAGGGGACATGTTAAGGGAAGAAACAGGGAGAGAATTATGGGCGTATTCAACCCAGGGTAACTGTTGGCACCAGGAGCTCGGATATTGCGATGTCAGACAGCGGAGAGCTCTACCTAAATCTTGGTTAGCCCGTTCACATTGCCCGTTGGTCTGAGGATGATACCCTGAAGACAAGCTAGCTGTGGAGCCTATTTGTCTACAAAATTCCTGCCAGAAACGAGAGATAAACTGAGGACCCCTATCTGAAACAACGTCTGTGGGCAGACCATGTAAGCGAAAGACGTGCTCGATCATAACCTGGGCAGTTTCCTTAGCAGTGGGCAATTTGGGCAAAGGGACAAAGTGAGCCGCCTTGGAGAAGCGGTCGACAATGGTCAAAACTACAGTGTTTCCCTTAGAACTAGGCAAATTGGTTACAAAATCGATAGCGATATGTGACCAAGGACGAGAGGGAATGGGTAATGGTTTAAGCAGACCAATAGGGGCTTGATGAGAGGCCTTATTACGGGCACAAACCTGACAGGCTAACACAAACTGTCTGACATCGGGACCCATAGAGGGCCACCAAAAACGCTGACGTACGGTAGCCAACGTTCTCCGAACCCCCGGATGGCAAACAAACTTGGACTCGTGACCCCACCGGATGACCTCAGAGCGAAGCGCATTTGGAACCCACAATCGACCCGCTGGGCACCCCTCTGGCACTTCCCCCTCCCGGCCGGCCCGTCTCACCCGTTGTTCTATTCCCCAGCGCAGGGCACCCACCACCCGCCCCTCCGGGAGGATGGTTTCGTCCCCAGCGGAACCGGGGCTTTCGAACAAACGAGAGAGAGCATCGGGCTTAGTATTCTTGGAACCGGGCCGGTACGAGAGGGTGAAGTTAAATCTGTCAAAGAAGAGCGCCCAACGAGCCTGACGAGAAGATAACCTCCTGGCTGAACGGATGTACTCGAGATTCTTATGATCCGTCCAGACCAGGAAGGGCTCCGAGGTCCCCTCTAACCAGTGACGCCACTCACCCAAAGCCAGTCTGACCGCCAGCAGCTCCCGATTGCCTATGTCATAATTTCGCTCTGCTGGGTTTAACCGATGGGAGAAAAAGGCACAGGGATGCACCTTGCCATCCTTAGCAGACCGCTGAGACAAAACGGCGCCTACCCCGACATCCGAAGCATCCACCTCCACAATAAATTGAGCAGCCGGATCTGGAATAGAGAGAACAGGAGCAGAGATAAACCGGGACTTTAAAATATCAAAGGCCTCCTGAGCACGGGAATTCCAGACAAACCTCTCCTTAGTGGAAGTGAGAGCAGTAAGAGGTTGAGCAATCTGACCATAATTCCTGATAAATCGCCGGTAAAAATTGGCGAAACCCAGAAATCTTAATAAATCCTTACGGGAGTCGGGGACTGGCCATTCGGCTACCGCTTTGATCTTGGCTGGGTCGGGACGGATCTCACCGGGGGCAACAACAAAACCCAGGAACGAAACTGACTTACGATGAAATTCGCACTTCTCCGCCTTGACATACAGCTTATTCTCTAACAACCGGCGTAAGACTCGGCGGACATGCTGAGTGTGTTCCTGCATAGAGGGAGAAAAGATGAGAATATCATCTATGTACACAAAGACAAACTTGTTAATCATGTCTCTCAGCACATCATTGACCAGAGTCTGGAAGACAGAGGGGGCGTTACAAAGGCCGAACGGCAGAACGCAGTACTCAAAGTGTCCGGTAGGGGTGTTAAAGGCTGTCTTCCATTCATCTCCCTCTCTTATTCGCACCAGATGATAGGCGTTGCGTAAATCTAGCTTAGTAAAGACCTGCGCTCCCTGCAGGAGCTCAAACGCAGTAGACATTAAAGGAAGGGGGTACCTATTCTTAACAGTAATGTCATTCAAACCCCTATAATCAATACAAGGGCGCAGGGAGCCGTCCTTCTTGCCAACAAAGAAAAACCCCGCCCCTGCGGGCGAGGTGGAGGGACGGATGAGACCGGCACGCAGGGCATCATTAATATACTGGTCCATAGCCTCTCTCTCAGGACCCGATAACGAATAAAGTCTACCCTTGGGCGGAGAAGTGCCGGGGAGGAGATCAATAGCACAATCATATGGCCGGTGAGGAGGAAGGGAGGTGGCCCGGGCTTTACTAAACACCTGAGCGATATCCGCATACTCCGCCGGGACTCCGGTCAAATCGACCGCCGGAACCTGAGGGAGAGAAAGAACAGGACCAGAAACAGCAGAACCAAGACAAGACACATGACAAGACTGGGACCAAGACAAAATTACACTATGCTGCCAATCAACGTGAGGATTGTGCTGCGCTAACCAACCATGCCCCAAAATAATGGGAGATAGAGAAGCATGAAGAATATGCAACACAATCTCTTCACGATGATTACCAGACACAGAGAGACTCACAGGGGGAGTGCAATGAGTGATCCGCGCCATCTGCTGCCCCTTAAGGGACCAGACATCCAAAGGGGATTGGAGAGGGACAGCCGGGAGACCCCAGGAGCGAACCAGAGCCTCATCAATGAAGTTGCCCTCCGCACCAGAGTCGAGAAGGGCGGTGGACGGATGATCCCGCCCAGCGAAGGACAGCATGACGGGGAGCTGGGTGCTGGAAACTGGGGAGAATTTAGAAGATGTAGCGCCCACCAGGACTCCCGAATTCACTGGTGGGCAGCGGCCTTTTAACGGGCAGGTCCTAGCAAAATGTCCGGGTTTCCCACAGTAGAGGCAGAGGGCATTCTGTAGCCGCCTCTCTCTCTCTCTCTGTGACAGGCGCATGCGCCCCAGTTGCATGAGTTCCGACTCGACAGGTGGAGACGTCGGGGCAGAGGGAGAAGTGGAAGTCTCACCCATAAGCACTCGCTGGCGCAGAGAGCGACGCTGACCATGAAGGATCCTCCGGGCTTCGATCCGGAGAGCCAAATCAATAATGGCTTCGAGCGTGGGGGGAAAATCGTGCACGGCGATCTCATCCTGCAGATCATCTGACAACCCCTCAACAAACTGCGCTCGAAGAGCCGCTTCGTTCCAGTGGCAGGCAGCCGCTAGGGTCTTAAACTCTATGGCGAACTCGGTGACGGAGTGTCCTCCCTGAACCAGGCGTGCCAACCGAGCCGCAGCGGCGTCCCCGCGAACGGAGCGGTCGAATAGCTTCTCCATCTCCTCGCGAAATTCATAGAAGGACCGGCAGCAAGGATCGCCGGCATCCCAAACGGCTGTAGCCCACTCACGAGCCTTCCCAATCAGCCGGGTGATCACGTACGCAATCCGGGTGCGCTCAGAAGCGTAGCGACGTGGCTGGAGGGCAAAGACCAGGGAGCATTGTGACAGAAACGCTCGGCAGGAGGCGGGATCTCCATCATAAGGTGGTGGGTCTGTGGCATGAGGCTCCATCTCTAACTGCTGAAACTGGTCAAGACGGGAGGAGAGGTCAGCCAAGCGAGAAGATAGATCCTCGACCTCTTGAGACATGGTGGTGAGACGGGCCGAGTGTTGGCCCAACCAAGAGCCTTGCTGGGCGAGAGCAGATCGGAGGGCGTCAACCTCCGCGGGATCCATGTTGGCAAGTTCGTCCTGTTAGGAAAGACACAAGACCGGAATCCCAGCGCAGAGGTTTTATTCTCAGAATGTGTATAATAGACAAGACTCAATGTAAATGTATAGGAGAAAACACTAGATGGATCAGATATGTATAATGGAGAGCTCTCAGTGTCCGTGTATGCAAAAGGAGAAGAGATGACACAGTAATCAGAGGGACGAAGTCCTGGTGGCACGGAGTGAGATTCCTGGTGGGACACAGAGAGAGAGAGAGCGGTTAGAGTCTTCAGCAGTACGCGCGCTGGACAGCGCACTCCGGCAGTCAGGGTGTGGAGCAGAATACGCGCTAGAGCGCACTGCGGCGGTCAGCGTCTTCGGCAGAATTACGCGCTCGTGAGCGCACTGCGGCTGCACAGGGTGAAGAGCAGAATTACGCGCTAAAGCGCACTGCGGTGTCAGCGTCTTCTGCAGAATTACGCGCTCGTGAGCGCACTGCGGCTGGACAGCACAAGATGTAAAATATTGTCCGGAGATTCCTCTGACTGAAAGCTTCCAAAGACTAGACAGATGCCACACCAATCGAGAGATACTGACAGCAGGGCGGGGAATCTAACGGAGCAAAGGCAGCAGAGAGCACGGTGAAATATACTAGGAATAGACTAGACATGACAAGAACTAGACAGGGCTAGCGGGCAGGAACACACAAAGACGAACTTGCAAAGAACAAAGGAAACGAGGGGAATTTAAATCAAACCGGATTGGGCAATAATAAGAATCAGGTGCGGGACGCCGGTGAGAGAAGTCAGAGGTAATGAGATCACCAGGTGGAGGACGCGCACGTGTGGAGCTGTCAAAACAAAAACACAACACATAGAGAAACAAAGACAAAGCAGCCAATAAAACCGAAATCATGACACGTGTAATAAATTAAGAGCTAGTTCGCACAATGCCACAACGAAATCATCCGTGGCAGATTGTAGAATAACACGTCTCTGTTTGGGTGATGATTTTAATAGAAGTTTTAAAAGAGGGAGGTTTCTACAAAGCCTATCAGACATTTTCAAACTCTTTGTTTTCTTTTCCGGACGTACACCACTGGGTGCGGTGAAAGCAAATCTGTTCTGAGACGATACAGTTCCGGTGTTTTGGCTTTATAGTCAATCATAAGATACCCAAAAGGTTGACTGGTTGCGTCTTTGTAAGCCTCCATAAAATATTTTGTTTCTCCGGGGTACATCTGTCTGGCTAGAACCATGACCTGATTTGTGTCTCGGGGGTTTTTAAAAAGAATTAGATAATTTGTGTTCAAAGCTATAGTCCTGCTCGACTTTCCCTGGCAAAATAAATTCTGTACAATATAAATAACGCTCAAGTTTCTGTGGTGTACATACTGAGTGAATGCCTTTTCCACTTCGATGTTTCCAGAAGCATCACGCATGACATCGTCTAGAATTAGCAGAGATGTTTTATTAACAGGAAACAAATGATCATCATTCAGAGTCTGTGGAATCCCTTCAATGAATTTAATTTTGTACATTCTTGATATTTCTTCATACATTTTTTGCCAACATTCATATATAATTACAATATTCTCAATCTTTTCAGAAATCAAATTTACAGCATTTTCCAACAACATCTTAACAAAGATTGATTTCCCACTGTTGGATGGCCCCGCTACAATTAAAGAGAATGGATGCTGTAGCCTAAAGTCATGGTCTTCAGCATCCCTGGCACCTTTATGCCCAAAAACGTTATCAGAATCCATTACATTAACGTCGTCAGATTTTCTTTGTTTATTACTCGCTTGTTGTATACGAGTTTAAACTTCTTCACAACTGTCTTGTTGTGGAGCGTGAGGTGTCTTTTATTCCTCACAATGCTGTCAGCAGAAGCTAGCACGTGCCTGTCACGATCACCCTCATTAACATAATCACGGACAAGATCAACCAGTGTGTCTAATGTGATAATTTGGGAGTTTGTATAATTTTGCACGATGCCTTTGGCCTTTAGGACAGAACGCCCCTTTGCGGTACGGTAAGCGTATGTTTTTGGACCGCACGACACAAACTCGACCGCAAAATCATCATCCCCAATTTCATCAGTCAGATTACCTAGATACGGCCCCAGCGGGGGGTCCCACTCGCCGTCTTTAGACGTGAAAATCACGCTGTCGGTATCGCTGTAAAGCACACGCTCATTCAGCCTGTCCATAAGGTCATACAACTCTAGACGCGCGTGAGCTGTGGTAAAGGCGCCGAGAAATATGTTTATGTCACGCGTGCGCGCGCCTTTGCCGTTCGGATGGATCCATTGCACTAGAGCGACGTTGTCTGACACAAACGAAAAGTGTTTAATCTCGTACGCCATGCCAAAAATGTATCTCGTAAACTCTTCCGGATCTGAAAGCAACACTGTGGTGGGCATATTTTCTCTCATAGAAAAACGACCCCACAAACTGTTTAACAACAGCTTATTGATAGATTGTCTCGCGGGGTTAAGGCTTATCTTATCAGGATTCATTTGTATCCCCTCTTTCTCAAAGTAATCAGCAATGTAGGCATCTTTGTCCTGATCTGTCACTACGTGTGCGGGGTACCCACTGGCCTCTTGCTTGTATTGTAAAAATGTTTTGACATATTCACAAAACAAGGTTTCTGAGGATTGTGGAAAATGCCACACTTCGTCCACTTTTGTCACCATGTAACCCTTCTCGATAGCCTTTAACAGCTCGAGACTTACCCAACACCCTGAAAGCGTTCGCTGCTCATCTGTGTGATCGCAGGGGGTAGACTGATTCTGCTGCTCACAGCAGGTTGCGCAGAGAGGGAAATTCAGTTTATTATTGGCTCTGTATGGGAGCACGGGGTGCAGCAGGTTTCTTGGGGGTAACACTGATGCCTTGATAAGCCCGTAATAATTTTCAAGGGGTTCAAAATCTTTTAAAATTATCTGGGGATGTCCTATCGGGTAGCACTTCTTGGCCTGACAGAAGGGATACAGACTTGTAAAATCGACATATCTGATTTTCTCCCCTTCGGCGGCTTTATGGTAGAGTTTGTAAGCGTTAGTGCGGCCGCCAAATAGAGCGTCGCGGGGTTTCAGTCTCTCGGGGTGCGTGTAAGTGGACATAAACGCTATTACGTCAGGATCAGACTGCTTAGCAGCGTCCCATTCACACTCCCACATAACCTCAACATTCAACCCATACGCCTTCTCCAAAACCTCCATTTTGGCCTCATGCTGTCTTCTGTGTACAGCGTGCGTCAATTTTGTCACAGGATGAATATCATATTCATTATATTTGCAAGTATGACTGTGCCAGAGGCATCCTAAAAATTCCAAAATATAAGTTTGACCATCTTTCTGGAAAGCACCATCCACATGGTAGGATCCGAACGACATTTCACCACGATTTAGAGCGTGCTGGACATCGACGCCTCGCGAATGAGTGACATATTCAAGCCATTCGATGGATGCGTTTGAATAGGCTTTGTTCTTAGTCAGATAAGCACCGTTGTGTGTCAACGCTAAGGTGTCTCTCTCCAGATAATGGGTCTTGTACACGGCCATGCAGCACGATGCCAGAGTTGTGTATCTGAACGGGTCAAGGGCGGTGCACTGTATAAACTCATCACGATATTTCATGCACGCCTCTCTCAACAAAACAACATTGTTCTTGCCGTAAAGTGCCAGTTCTTTTTTAAAGTCAAACACTTCACACTCTACGGTCTTGTACCATTCATCAAACTGTTCCCTGGTTTTCTCTGACATTGTGTCATATCCGTACATTTTTTTGTCCGGATAGGGGCCTATGTAGTTTTCATTCTCCACCCGGTTAAAGTGATGTGGAAAATAGCCCTTCTCTGCACAGGTCAGATTCATGGCAGATGCAGTCTTGGCTAGACTCATTGGGAGAAATGAGAAGCTATCGATAAATCTTTGCTTGTAGCTTTCGTCAAACATAAATATCAGACGACATCCCTGCATCGTGATTTTAAGAGTGAGTCCCACCTTTGTGAAATATTCCAAAAGAATAAAATTGTCAAAGCCAGCATTGTGGGCTATCCATGTGTAGTCGTTGTACCTAGGGTGTCTGAATCTCTGCACGAGTTGTGCGACGCAGTCGGTGCCCTCTGCTGTGAATTCTTCACCCGTAAAAGTGATGGCGCAAACAAAGTTTGCAACATGTTTTCCACCCTCGTGACGCGTCTCAAAATCATAGAAGATGTACTTCTCACTGGGTTTCTCGAGCCTTAGGGGCTGAATAAAACATTGATGAGGTGCATCGGGTGTCATCTCCATGCCACAATGCAGACACTTCTCCGCTGTGCATTTGTGCGCTTTTGGTTTGTTACCGCTAATGTAATAGCGTCGATTACATGTTGGACAGTATTTGGTTACGTCGCACTGAGCAAACTGCTGATTCAGTGGAGGTTTTTTATGCATTTCATAACAATATTCTGATTTGCAATACCTCAAACAATCACCACAGTGTATCGTCTTTGCAGTGTGTTTGTAACAGTCGGGGGCATTGCATATGTCACATGCGTATCTGCATTTATGATCTCTTTTATTAGAAAAGCCATTGTAGCAATAGTCGCAGACGTACTTGCACCCGATAAATGCCCTCAAATTTTTTATCATGAAGTAATGACTATCTGACAGATAGAGAAACACCGTCTTGTAGTGGGGCTTGTTTTTTGTCATGTATTTTTCCAAACCACCAGTGCTTGATCTGTGAAAAACTACAATTTTGATGTTTAGCAATCTCTCAAACAAAGCGACGTCATTAAATCGTATCATATCTTGGATTGAAAATCCAGCCTTCTTTTGAATGTCAGCAGCTATGGGCATTAATTCTGGGTCTGTTTTTTGGGGGTTCAAAAAATGTGACAGACAAAGTGCGAAGCATAGCTTGTCGGACATATTTGTGGGGCAAAAAAGATTCATTCTATTTCTTTTTATAACCTCATTGTGTGCTAGATCGCTGAATTTTCTGCGACCACCACCGTTTTTGCTTCTGACAATAGACACGTTTAACATCAGATTGTCATCAACGCGCACGGCCCTGTTGCTTTGCATGACTCTTTCAAGCTGGTCTGACAGCGCTGAGACGCTATAATCGTTAGCGGGCGTGAGCATCGCATTTATATCCGACATTAATGACTCTCCGCGTAATAAAACATTTATAATACCCCCATCACCACCTAATATTCTAGATAGAGAGACTATTTCATTCAGAACACCATCCAAAAATAGCACGTACGATGCCATATCTGTAGAAGCTATTGCCCTCAGATTTAAACTCCTAAGTATTTCCACACTGTTAAATCTTGTACGAGGAACGACGGTATAACCATTAAATTCACCCCCGTCTCTCACAAGCCTCTCAACGTCTTCGGACGTTAGACCCATATCAGCCATTTCAGAATTGTGGTGGGGGTCGGCCGCCCCCTCACCACCGTGTTGAACATGTAAATTCTCGGATGCCCCGTCGTTTAGATCAACGACTGGAGCCTCTGGATCAATTTGATTATTGATAAATACAGCTTCTGGAACCTCAAAAACTTGATGCGTATTTAAAACATCAGGATCTAAGACCATAGTAGGCTCTGGAGGGGGCTGTGAAATGGGATCGAGCATACTTATCAATTCTCCGAATTCGGCTGAATTACGCTGATTTCCATTCATAGCTCTGACAGTTTCTATCAGTATTTGCATTCCCAATTCGTAATCAAATATATCAAGCGGGGATTCATTGCGCCTTATAATTTTATTCGCATGACTACAACCAGAGTCCGAATTACGTTTTTGGGCCATTTTACAACAATATTCGGAAACACAGTGAAACCCCAAAATATTCAAATAATCAAACAATGTAAACACAATAAAACTAAACCAAAAAACAAACAATATAGTTAAATCAATGAAAAAACTCTAAACCAAAATGAGTATAAAAACGGATTACGATGAAAAATAAACCAATAGGTATTAAGGACACAAGTTTAAAACAACAGTAAAGCAATATATTTAAAACAATGAAAAACTCTAAACCAAAATTAATATAAAGACTGATTATATAAACGATGAAAACTAAACCAAAAATATAACAAGAACACAAGTTTAAAATATCAGTAAAACAATATATTTAAAACAATGAAAAAACTCTAAGTCAAAATGAGTATAAAAACGGATTATATGAGCGATGAAAACTAAAACAATAGGTATTAAGAACACAATTTTAAAATAACATCAAAACAATTTATAATAGTCACTTACCCTTGTGATTTTAAAAAGCGATCAGCTCTGTGGACAAATCAACACAGGTATCCAATATCCGAAATGTTTAAAATCCAATATGACACAAAATGTTTAAAATGTCCCCAGACAAATCCAAAAAGTCTCTGATTTTCTCTTTTTTAAAGATACGTCCAAAGTGTTGTGGTCGGTATCCTAGTCTGTAAACAGATAAAAACAAGTTATTAGGACAAATATCTAAATAAAACAACTTTTTTCTTATGCAACATAAACGTACCGTGGAGATCCGCTATATATATTTTGCAATAGTACACACAACGTTCGCTTTGCCGCTGATATCCAAACCTTTAAAACAGATAACACATGTTATTAGAAAATATTTAAACAAACCAGTTTGTTTAAATCTATTGTAACAGGATTAAATAAATACACACCGGACAACACACTCCACTCTGCGTCTCTTTTGTTCCAAGAGTTCCTTGTTACGCTGCTGATGGTTCTAGTCACGGTCTGACTTTTTTGTTCATTCCACTCTTCTCCGCGATTTACCAGGAATAGTTAATACCGGTTTATACAATTTCGCTGCAATACCAGAGATTGAATCTTTAGTTTTTAAATAAATCAGACAAAATACTGGAACGAACACAGTGAAACACATACATACCAATAGACTTGAGTATAACAGCTCTGATCCATCCAAACTGATGCCGGAGATCTCTTGTCGCTCCCCAATAAAGGTTCGGTCATAAACTTTCAAAGATTACATCACACGACCCCCACACAAACACACACTGACATAATATCAGCATCAGAAAACTTTGTGTCTGAACAGAAAATAGACTAGTTCGATAGAAAATATCGGCTTTAAGTTTAAACAGTTACAGCTAATCACATATATATATATATATATATATATATATATATATATATATATATATATATATATATGATTAGTGATTGCCTTTAAATAAACTTTTGATGTTGCAAAACTTTAGATTCAACAACACACAGCCGCAGTGTGACACGCAGTGGTGAGACTCGCACGGGTCGAAAAGGGAGGGGTGATAGATAGCAAATGTCGAAACATGAGCCGTCATTAAACATAACAACATACGCGTGACATAAAACACACTCAGGAAAAACAATCACTCTAAATGACCGGCCATAAACCCATTAAATACTTTCTGTCTAAAGTTGACAACTTGTACAGATTTTTGATTGATGGGCCAGCCCCCCTGTCAAAGGGGTCATAAAATACGACCTGTCAACGGGTGGGGGAGGGGGTCATAAAAGTTTGACGAATGGTGGCCCACTACAACTACTTACATGTAAAAGCAGAATTGCTTATTATTCGTCTCTATTTCTGGTATAGGTCAATTATGAGTGAAGAACCGTTCACCAAATGAAGACCGCAGCCAGGTGACGGGATTCTGTGGTAATCGCAAACAGGTAAACCAGTAAAATAATCATCATTTATTGTTAAAATAATTTTGAAAATTGAAGTTCTGTGTGTTCTTATTGTACTTTATTTATTTCTGCAGGTAAGCACCATACCGTAAGCGTCATTCCCTTTATAACAGGTAAGGTTCATACTGTTTTATTCTTTTGTACTGTTTTATTCGTACTGTTTTAAATCATTCAGTAAATGCAAAGTTAAACTGATGTGTTTTTAATCTAGATTTAAAAGTGTCTACTGTTGAAGCACATCTGATCTCTTCTGAAAGCTGATAATAACTAAATGCTGATGCACCTTGTTTTGAGTGAACCCTCGTTTTTTCTAAATGACCTGATCCTATTGATCCGAGTAATCGGTTTCATATTCGATTAGCATATCTGTCATGTATTTCGGCCCGTAGCCATGAAGTGGTTTTTAAACAAGTAACAGTACTTTTTTTAATCCATTGTCCATTGCAATAATCGGCCCTGCTGGTGATGAAAGCATGAACAAGTTTCTCTAAGTCCTGTCTTGAGACAAAACCTCCAATTCTGGCAATATTTCTGAGATGGTAGTAAAAGCAGAATTCCTTATTATTTTTCTCTATCTCAGGCTCTATGGCATATATGTCACGATTTTATTTGTCTATTTATATGTCTATTTACAAGGACTGCCTTGGCCAAATGTTATTGTTAATTAATATTGAAGCAGTTATTTAACATATTTCCTTTGAGTAGTTATTTGTGTAATGATCCATATATCTATTTTTATGTATATTTTTAACTTAGGAATGTGATTTTAAAGCACATATTTGTTATTGTATGACACCTCTCATGTTATGAAAGTAAAAAATAAATGTATTTTCTGATGTCTTGCATTTCTGTTTTTAAACTGTTAATCCTTATCAAGTGCTATACATTAGAAAGTGGATAAATAACAAAAATGTCACTCCTGACAGCTGATAAATTAATCGTTCTTTATAGCACCACTGAGGTGAGCACTTTTCAAGGCAAGATTCTTTATAGAACCGTATAAAAAGGTTCTATATAGTACCAATAAAACGGGTTCTGCTATGGTTACAAGCTGAAGAACCCTTATTTGTTACTATTTAGGAGCATCTTTAGAGTGTTGCGTAGGTTCGAAACTTTCAAACTTTTAACCAAAAAAAAAAAGGGTCACACGGTTTTATTTGTGGTGTGGACATGAACACGCTGCAGGCATTGAAATGTAATTTGTAATTTATTGTCTCATTTCATATTTAACAAATAGGAAGCAAAGTGCTATTCAATCAGTTTAACTAAACAACTGGTGTTCCTCAATTTTGGGGCCTATTTTGTTCAGTATATCAGTTTTGTTCAGTTTTGTATGTGCATGCAAAAAGCATTCAGCGAGCAAATTAACTGAAGCTTTACCTTCGTGTTTCTTTTTGTATGAGTGATAACTGTTTCTGTATGTATTTGTATGGTTTTTTTACAAGTATAGAGTGAAATGCACACGGTGAGTAATGAACGCAGACCTTCAGTGCCGGACCTCTGACCCGCTAACCTCCATCCCGACAGCCAGCGCCTTCTCCGGATGCCATTGCGGTATAGCTTCTCGGCTTTTTGGGTAAGATCGAGTGGACACCGGGGACTACACGTTTAAATGGATTTTTGACCTTCGGCTATGGAAGCGAGGCTTGCTCCGTCCACTCCGTGCATCGACTCTGGCGTTTTCCGGGGACAAATAAGGTGAGTTTAAAACCAGAGTTTGCTTCTTTTGTGCGTGGTTGCCAGTTTGTTTGCCAATCCGTGGTCCATAATAAGTTCCGCTTCGTGGTTTCTCCATCGCTCAGTACTTTTCTGTGTTTCTATTTTACGTAAAGCTAACACCAAAACGATTGTGGAAAGCGCTTTATAGATTGTTCTCAAAGAAAAAACGAGAAACAAACCCATGTGAATATGGGTCAAATTATCTAGGCGGAGCACTTCGTTCAAAGAAAAACGCAACAGAATTGTTTGCGTTGAACAAAGACAATGGTGCGTGCAGACATCGAATGTGTATTGTGGATAAAAAATGGCCAGTGGGGTGGGACAATTTTTCTTGAATTAAGTGTTTATGGGAAAAGTTCACAAATTTTTTCTTACCCTGTAGGCAGATTTATTTGCTTGTTTTAAGCATAAAATAACAGGAGAAGAAATTGTGTAGGGGGAGCAGAGGGGTTTTTTTTTCGTTCAAAGAAAAGCAGCGTGGCACGAATGAATGTTTGGCTGAAATGCTATCGTAATTTCCCCCTTAATTTTCCTTACAAACATGAAACCAGAGAGAAGGGCCAGTTGGCATCGAATTGCACCTTGTATTCGGTGATTGATTGAGGAAAAATATGCGTATGTGTATATATACACTTGCTTTGTTGAACAGAGACAATGGCCGCGTGCTCCAGCGTCACCTATATGCCTATTTCACAAAATGGCGCCTTTGACCGGAAGTAGGGAAAACATCGTTCAGGTTGCACCACTACGATGGCCACTCAATATAGTATGGACTGACAGCTGCTTTGTTTTCTCCTACACATGAATTTACTTGTAAAAATAACAATAACATATATTGTCGATTGGTGTTATATTATTTTTTTAGCATTTCGTATTATCAAAATATCCCAGACAGCACACATACATCTGGCCGACGTTGTGCCGACTTTCAAAGTTCCATCGGCAAGATGTCGCTCAGGGAGCGTTTGCTCATTGGGAAGATGTCGTCTAGATGTCGGCATCTCGTCGCAAATGCCCTCGGGCCGATGTTTAAACGATGCAATTACAGCCGCTCTGCACGGGCTTTACCGTGCATTTATTTATTAAATTAAACCTTTATTCATTCACACTTATGCAGAATAATGTGCTTCTGTGCAATAATAACTAAAAACAAGTACACCACTGTCAATAACCGTTGCAAATTTATTCATTTGACAAATATAACACATAAACAACTTGGATAAATCAGTAACAGAATATTTAGATGTGTCACACATAAATTATATATTCTGTAACTATTATACACTGCTATACTACTGTGTAAACGTTTTACTTACACTTAACTAAAATATTTCTTATACCCTTCAAAATAATATACTCTTAAAGTATATGATTCAATTACGTTTGTGGACAAAAATATAGTCTCAACATATACATTTATTTCAATTGAGAACTAAAATTTAATTTAAAACTTTTTTCAAATTACTTGGACAAAATGATAAAATAAACAAGTAATTCAAGCCCATAATACATAGAAATTTCTTTAAAAATATCTCAGGGTGAGATGTCAAAAAATTACTGAAAAACCCAAGGGTATATATTTCAAATTCTAGGCAAAGGATGGCTGCATTTGAAATGCTAAAATATAACAGTTTGGATTTCAGAAGTTTTAGTCTCAAGATAATTCACATATGTTGTACAAATGGGACACGGCCTGTGAAAACCCAGCAAAGTATTTCTTTGTGACTTACTGTATTCTACATTAAATCATCCTACACAATTCAGAAAACATTCTCTGAAAATATAATCTTGACATATTCAATACTGACTGAGTAAGGTCATGCCAAAGACTGAACTCAATGTTAAATCAGTAAATTCAAACTTTAGATGTCATAAGATGTTAAGACAGTAGCCTGGATTTCATATACAAGGTCACATATTTATGTATCTTAGAAATATATTGTAAATAATAATGTGCATGTACATAACAAAAACATTTAATCATAAAACAATCTCGTCAGGTCTTCTGTCTTTATTTTCTGCACTCGTCTCTGCAAGCAGTGCCTTTAGAGGTTCCTCTTTGTTGCCTTTGCTTCCTGTCCCGAACAGCGCCTTTTAAACATCTGGACACCACTTCTTCCTCTCCATGGTTCCTCTTTGTTGCTTTAGGATCACCTAAATGGAAACATCCAACAAAAAATTATTAATCATACGCAGGGGCGTCATGCACCAATTTTTTTTAAGGGGGCACAGTGTCAACAGCTCACAGAAATTTGTGCATACACAGACATCAAACGAAATATTATAGAGCTTTCAGTCTTTTCCATGGCACTTACATTTCTAACAATCTGAAAACCCCTGCTTTCATGCAAAAACCTCCAAAATAAAAGTGATGACTAACTTTCATATCAAATACTATTCAATCGGAATAATGACACATTTGCATCATATTCACATCTGAAACGGCATGTTTTATTTAAGTCTTAATGGCTTGTTTAATTGTGTCATTAATGCATTTTGCACAACAACTACATTATCATATAAAATTAATGTAATTTTAAATCCATAAAGTATATAAACAACGAAAATGAAATAAGCTATAGATTGATTTTAATGTTCAATAATGATTTTAAAAAATATGTTTAGATAAAATTATTAGAGGAACGGATTTTTGCATTAAATTTTACCTCATGTGAGCATGTGAGATTCCGCGCCCGCGTGAACTTTGGCGAACTTTGGCGTTGTGCCAAGAAGATGAATCTCTGCTAATATAACGTTGAGACGGTCACATTTAAAACCATACATTTTCTACACAGAGAAGGTTAACTGCACATTACCGTACTGGGGTTTGGAAATGTTGTGAGCGTTTCTAACACGTTTTAATTCCTCAGATAGCCAAATGCAGCAGCAAGCCAGCAACAGCAGACAGCTCGTGAGCGCGCCCAGACACTGATGACGTCTGCGACTGCGCTCTGACTGCAGCGCCAGCTGCCGCCAGAATAAAAGTAATGTAACATGATCAAAACACGATCAAAACGGCGAAAATCTCCGAAAAGTGACAAGGATGCAGCACAGAATGTATAATATTGTGCATATTAACAGATTAAAAGTCAAATAACAGATTAATAGACGCTTATTTGATTTTGAGGTTGGATGCAAAATCCATTGGCTCAAAAAAACCAAGGGGGCAGGTGCCCCCTCAGTTTGAATGGGCATGACGCCTCTGATCATACGATCACATTTTTATATTTAAATTTAGGTGCCTATGGCAAACATGAACAATCGTGTATATTGGATAGATAATCAAAAAGTGGACCCACAAAGCATACAGTACTTTATGTAAGCATATAAAACATCTGGTCTACTATGTTGTTGCATTCCTGAGTGTCTGGCTGTGCATTATAAACAGTGTTAATTCTTCTTTGCATCCTCAACTATTCTTAAAATGAGTGCTATAGGAGGAATTAATGCAAATGTCTTGAAAATTATACATTTTATTGTTAGAGATATCTAAAGATAACAGTCACCCACTTGCTTACCACCAAACTGTGTTGAACAAGTGCTTGCATCAGTGTTCATGTAATCGAGTAAAGTATAACCTTATTCACACAGCACTTTGGTCCCAGAAAATATCCGTAAAATTGGCAGACAAGTATTTGTGTGAACGCAAAGATGTTCTGGGATTGTTCCAGGAAAGAGGACCTAGTAACATTACCGTAAGATACCTGGAAAGCCCTCTTTGTGAATGAGACGCAAAAACAATGGCGTAGTTTTGAAGTTATGGTTCAGCTCTTTAAAACAAGGGTTTTACAAAGGTCGGCAAACTGGACTGAAGCAGAGATCAGGGAGCTTGTCACTATCCACGCTGAAGCAGAGATCATTTAACAGCATAACAGTTCTAGCGCATCAGGTGCTCACATGAGCTTATATTAAACAAAATACATGTGCGTCATAGCAACAAGATATACCATTCAGCTCTTTAAAACGGGGGTTTAAATGAACATTTACATTCACAATGAGAAATGTCTGCAAACTGGACTAGAACAGAGTTCAGGGAGTTTCAAAAATCCACTTTGAAATTGGGTTAACTCATGTGCATACTAGAACAGCGCATCACGCACTCCATTATAGCCTTATCATAAACAAAAATGCAGTCTTCTACAGAGAGAAATAACCAATAATAACAAACCTTCAGACACTGTGGATAAAACCTATCAAGTGCAGGACTTTAAACGCATCATGTGTCTTTACGGCATAAACACAGATTCCGGAAAATCATTGGCAGTGCGAATGAACCAAAAATCAAATGGTCCTGGACCAAGTTTAAGTATAATATGAATGGGCCCTTCTTCAATGTATCGTGTCTAACAGATACCAAGTAGCAAAGTTTGTCTCACCTGTGGGCCACAACACTTAGTTCTGTCCTAGTATACGCCTTAGTCCTCGGTCTAGATCTCACCCAAACACTGTAAACGGAGCAGAACAGAAATGTTCATTTGTAAGTAGAAATGATAAGTGGCCCAGATTTGTTCCAGAATGTATTAAATGAAAATAACATGGTCTGCTTTGTCTAAGATAAAGGATAAAATGCACTGTTAAATAAAAGACCTTTTAAAAGGGTTGAGTTGTCTGAACCAAGTCATCTTGTTGCTTTGACGTCTTTGTTTTAGTTTATCTTTACCCTTTTGCTTGTTAACAGCACACATCATCAGTAATGTTCAATTATCACTTTATGCATTACTTTATTATTTTATTAATGTTAACACACCTTCAGGATCGTCAGTGTACCTAAATAGATAAGACTGAGCAGTGTTGATTTACCACCAGGGATTTTGATCTGTAACTGAATTCAGTCAAAGCAACAAGATGACTGTCTGATGACTCAAATGAGTTAAAGGATTACTCCTCCCACCAAAATGAAAATTGACTGATTATTACTTTTTTAACAGAACACAATCAGAGTTATATTAAATCATTTCCTGGTTCTTTACATTTATATATTGTATTTATATTTTTGCTTTATAATGTCATTGACTGGGATCAATGTTTTTCAAAGCTCAAAAGTATATCCATCCATCATTAACTCTTTCCCCGCCATTGACGAGATATCTCGTCAATTAAGAGAAAACGCTTCCCCGCCAATGACGAGATTTTCCGTCTTTCCGCAATACCGCTATTATCCACCAGGTGGCACACTTCCGAACTTTTTAAAACCGGAAGTATTGCCCTATGGCAAGCTGCTGCATGTCCGTGTCTGTTTTAAAGATCGCTCTGAATGGGATCTCTATGAAAAGTCCGTCATAAAAATGGAATTATCTCTGCTTTTTGCTCAAAATATGGTATTTTTGCAAAAACCTACCCATATTCAAAAGCTGATTGCAAAAGAACCACTAAAGGTAGGATGAAACGGTTTTTTTTGTTTGAAAGCAGAGGGTCTGTTCTTTCATTTGGTATATTGTTTGTTTATATATTTAAAGAAGAACATTTTCTGGAAGGCATTAAACTTTGGTGAAAATCATGAAAAACGCTGGCGCTGGCTGGCAACTTTTTTTAAAAACGCTGGCGGTGAAAGAGTTAAAGTAATCCATATGTAACCCAGTGGATTAATAAATGTCTTCCGAAGCGAAACAATACGTTTGTGAGAAAATCTATTCATATTTATAGCTTTTTATGATAGAGACAAGACATTTACAAAGTTTAAAAGACAATTTAAATATGGCGGCACGTGTTATCGCATTGGATGTTATGCAGCTCATGACTAGTCGTAAAATGAATTGTGATGAAACACAGTAGAGACACATGAGAAACAATGCGATTGAGTACATATACATCGTAACTCTCTTAAAGCTTAAAATATAAAGTTTTTCTCACAAGCCTATCATTTTGCATCAGAAGACCCACTGGGTTATATATGGATCACTTTAATGATGGATGGATGCACTTTTGGAACTTCAAAACATTGATGTCCAGTCAATGCCATTATTAAAGGAATAGTCTACTCATTTTCAATATTAAAATATGTTATTACCTTAACTAAGAACTGTTGAATCATCTCTCTATCATCTGTGTGTGTGCACGTAAGCGCTGGAGCGCGCTGCGACGCTACGATAGCATTTAGCTTAGCCCCATTCATTCAATGGTACCATTTAGAGATAAAGTTAGAAGTGACCAAACACATCAACGTTTTTCCTATTTAAGACAAGTAGTTATACGAGCAAGTTTGGTGGTACAAAATAAAACATAGCGCTTTTCTAAGCGGATTTAAAAGAGTAACTATATTTTATGGCGTAATAGCACTTTTGGGAGTACTTCGACTTGGCGCAGTAACACCCTCCCTCTCCCATTATGAGAGTGAGAAGGGGAGCGGACTTTTCAGGCAATCGAAGTACTCCCAAAAGTGCTATTACGCCATAAAATATAGTTCCTCTTTTAAATCCGCTTAGAAAAGCGCTACGTTTTATTTTGTACCACCAAACTTGCTCGTATAACTACTCGTCTTAAATAAGAAAAACGTTGATGTGTTTGGTCACTTCTAACTTTATCTCTATAAATGGCAGCATTGAATGAATGGGGCTAAGCTAAATGCTATCGTAGCGTCGCAGCGCGCTCCAGCGCTTACGTGCACACACACAGATGATAGAGGGATGATTCAACAGTTCTTAGTTAAGGTAATAACATATTTTAATATTGAAAATGAGTAGACTATTCCTTTAAGCATTGAAGAACCAGGACCAGTGGCGGACAATGACTTATTTTCCGAGGGCGCACAATGCAATGCGAAGCTCATCCCAACATGTATGTAGCCCGTCATGTGTGTGGTTCGTCATTTTAAAATATGTGTTAGGCGTATCGCATGTGAATCACGTGTCATTTCAAAATAAGTGCCTGCTGCACACACGTCATAATGGTTTATGATAAAAGATACCTGCATTATCTCATGCGTAATCAGAGTTTAATGTTAAGTGAATGTGTTGCGTGTATTTTGTGAACGTGAGCATCTCTTTTATCATAAAAGGTTTTGACGCGTGTGCAGCAGGCACTTCTTTTGACAAGACATGCACATGGTTTACATGATGTAACAAACACATATTGTTGAAGACACGAGCAACACACATGACACTCTGAACACTTATTTTGAATTCGCACCCCTCAGAAGAGCAGTCACGAGCCGCCACTGGCCAGGACAGTATTTAATATAACTCTGATTGTGTTTGGCTAAAGAAAGAAAGACAAACATCTTGGATGACATGGGGTTGAGTAAATAATCCTTCAAAGCTAAAAGTTTACGTAAAAATTATAATTGTATCATTTACTCACCTTCATGTTGTTATAAACTTGCCAAAAATTCTTTAATCTGATAAATGATGTCAATCATACAGTTGATGGTACCCATTGACTTCCATAATAGGAAAAAGACATTTTATTGAAGTAAATGAGCAGCTGTGTGCTTAACATCATTTATCAAAATATCTTGTTTTGTGTATATCACAATAAATAAACTCATGCTGGTTAAGAACATAAACCGGGCCTGTGTGACCACTAAAGCACAATAAAAAACATGTAAAGCTATCTTACCTTGAAAGAAAATTTTACACGGACTACTGAAAATCTAATGAAGGAAAAAGACAAAAAATCATATATTATGCACAAACGTTAAAAACAACATTGCAGTGTAGTGTTTAGTATAATGCGTTTCAAATAAGTAAATTCAACTTACATTATTTGTATAGTATATATCAGTACAGGGACATGCACAAGTTTGGGCACCCCTGGTAAAAAAATTCTGTTAATGTAAACATTTAAGGGAGGGGAAGATGAAATGATCTCCAAAAGTATCCAAAGTTAAACATGAAACGCACATGATTACCACTGTATGTAGTCCAATGCTGGGATCGTCTGAAGTCCTTGCAAGGGTCGATGTCATCTTTCCATTTGTGTTAGGTCATCTGACAGAGGCAGGATCCAGACTGCAGCTCACATAATTGCTAGTAGAAATAGAAAAGCAAATTGAGAAAATTTGCATGACTGCTGTTCATAGCTTTTTAGGTAGTGGATGGTTGTGATTATTAAGTTATTTATAACCTGAGGCAAAGGTTATTGAATGCAATTATGTGTATGCTAGACTTAGAGCTGTTGCTTTTGGTGGATAGAATCGGTGGTGTCAATTTCAACGTCGATAATTAGTCAACATAAATATTGTGTCATCACGACAAAAATATAGCCTTTTCCCCTTTGACATGGCAGATTTAAATGCAGATTAACATTCACAATGAGAAAAATCTGCAAACTGGACTGAAGAAGAAATCAGGGGGCTCGTCACTATCAGCTATGAACATTCACCAGCATAACAAAACAGCGTGTAACACAGTGCTTCCCAATCCTGGTCCTCGAGCACCCCCTCCCAAAAACTTATTTAAAACACCTGATTCAACTTAGCCTCCTTCCAAAATGGTAAACATGTCTCCCTAACAAGCTGATGAGTTAAATAAGGATACATCTAAAACTTTTTGAGAGGGCGTGCTCGAGGACCAGGATTGGGAAGCACTGGTGTAACGCACTCCTTTATGATCTTATCATAAACCAAAAATACACGTGTGGTTTCTCGAGAGAGAAATCACGGATAAGCAAACTACAGATACTACGAAAAACCTACCAAGTGCATGTGTGTGAAAGCACAAACAAATCTAGATAACTATTGGCAGCGTGAATTAACCAAAATCAAATAATCCCGAACAACTCCCGGATGTGTACTCTGAATTTTTTCCATAATATGTGTGTGAAAAGGGCTACAGACATTAACCATTCATTGAAAGCAAGTTGTCCATTGAACCTTAAATGTCCTTGTCAGTATCGGGAAAGCGGTCCTGAAACAAATATCCTCGTCGTAAGAGATGTACGGCGTACTGTCTCGACTAAACATATGGAGTCCTTCTTTAGGATCTCTGACTGCCGCACTCTGATGTTGTTCACCTGGCGTGTAACACGACAACCCAAATTGTCTTCATTATCCCAGGCACCTGCACAGAAACATTGAGAACACAAGCACCAGGGAAGCAGTGAGTGTGCGTCTTACCTACACCTAATGTAGCGTGTACATGCCGGGCGATGGAGGCCCCGGTGATCCCAACATAGGGGGGAGAAGCAGTTATAAGTCGGTATCTCAAAAGCCTGAGGCAATGTGGTGGGAGAAGTGCTGGCTCGTGTCTTCCACTGTCGGTTTGCTGGCATTGGAGAGAATCTCATCTGGATTGATCGCATCCTAGATGTACATGCCCTGCACAAAATGAAACAGATGGCTTAGTACCTCTATGTCCTATCGCCGATAAAACTAATATGACAGTATGGTTAAGATCAAAAACACTTAGGGTTAAAGTCAAATAATAAAAATGTTTGTAACAGCTGGTTAAAAACAACTTACAGCAAATGATGTTGTGATCTGTTTTGCAAAGACATAAAACATAATAATTGAATATTACAGATTAACATAAATGATGTCCAGTTACACCCACTAAAATGTCTTGAGGTGTCTGTCAGTGAAACACTTACACAGCAGTGCCAATGACCTGTTAACACACAAGAAGAGAGGAAACATATATGAGGGAAATATTAGCTAAGGAAAAAGGCAAGAAATTTATTCAGTCATTTCCAGCCCTTGATGTGTTTAAAATCCACAGTATGGCAAATGACTATGATATGAAACACCTGTTCATTAAATCACTGTACATTTCATACATCTGATATACAATAACGTAAATCAGATTGCACTGAGCATAACAAAATGGTTGTCAAAAAATCTGAACTAACTTAAATAATGTCAATGTAAACATCTTTTGTTTGTTTTGTTTTTAAATTTGCTGCCATTGTAAGCACTCAAACTATCATACAGATCATAATAATACACTTTATACAGTAACTAAAACTGCCAGAGCATCATAAATATATATAGAGACAAAAATCATATTATTCACACTCACTAAATGTGTTTAAAATGACAATTTACCTCAGACAAGATATTTGCAAAAGCTTTTCTAACAAACGGGACAGAACAATTAACCATATTATGTTGATCATTTAAACATCAAACAAACACTCATAATAAAATGAAACAACCAAAATTACTATGTTATTGAACTCAATTATATAATCATCGATAATCATCCTCATATTTTTCCTAAAATTTAAATTACCTCAGAATACTTCCAACTGCTGTTCAGAAAAGCAATGGCCATCTGCCTATATTAAGTTCATCGTTTACATAGCAACAAAAACACAATACTGAACAAGTGAAAGGTATTTAGATTGATAAAAATAATGGAAATTATAATCTCTATTAAATAAAACATTTTAGCAAAAATGCATCAAATCTGAATAGCGCTGCTAGTACTACAAACGTTATGACTTTATTTGCTGTGCTGTAGTAGACGGAGTGCCTTATACTAACTTTTAAGACTTTAAATATAAGATTTTTGTCGAAAACTTACCTGAACCACGTACGTCTGCGAAGTCAGCTCCCGCATTTTTTCCTTGTTCATGGCAAGACGAGACTGGAGTGGCTTCACTGGGTTAAGGAATATATCGCCATCTGTTGGTTTGGCATGCTCATGACAATGCTTCATACCGGGGTTTTGCGTGTTCCAGTTGACGTGGAATTGTCTGTTTTTTTACGAAGGAGGGGAACACAAAACAATGATACGTGTAAAACAAGCCAATAATCCCTTATTTGTACTCACTTTCCCGAGTTGCCTTTTCTCTAACTTACTTGAGTATTAACGGCGGCTGGCAACCAGCGTATGTACATTACTACCCCCTCCTGCTTCGGATTAATGGAACTTAGCAGCTGTGTGTCATTAAAAGCAAAGAAAGCGCTGCTATTTTATTTATTTTTACTTTTATTGTTGAGAATTACCCCACTGATTGCTAGTTTTAAAGGCTGTTAACCACTTCAGTACTCTGATTAGGGAGGAGTCATCAGATTTCGCTTTTATTTATGCAAGTTTCAACCTTGTACACATGCCAGTATTCAACTGAGGTAGTTTCTGTAATAAACAAATAAGACATAAAAAATAACCTGTCTACATACGGATTCAACCGTATTACAAATGAAACATCATGAACTCTCATATATACACTAAGCAAGGATATAAACTACGGAAAGAAATATAATAGCATAAATCACGTTATGCAGCATTATTATAGCAACAGATAACAAACTGTAGAATACAGGATTATGCCCATAATAAGAAGAACTAAACATATATTGCAGGTATTAGTGTTATAAGCACCCGTGCTAACGCAAGTGTTAGCGCGATTAACGTTAAACTGATAATTATACAGATCACGAAACAGCGGCAAAACTGGCGTAATGCCAGAAATAGTTACGGTGCACACAAACATTAATCATTAAACATAGTATAATGATATGAACTTACTGTGTCATAAACTTTAACTTGCACTGAAGGATGCTGCACACGAGTGAAAAGCTTGCGAACTCTACGAAAACTCCAGCTAGTATACTTTCGTAACAGAGAATACCACACTTACGCTAGAAACGTATATGCTTTAAACTATGCACTGCGCATTTCACGTAACCCAACACTTTAACGAGATAAGTAACGTACAATAATAGATAAACCATAAAGAATTCGCAACATGTATATTATATTAAAACATTTACATTTACTTAACGGATTCCATTTTTCTTCACTTATTATCATTTACTTAGTTCTTGTACATACTTGATACACCCATGATGTCGCCTTTGCTCTGGTGGGTTGTATTGCAAAGGGAGGAGTACCTGGACACGCACCAACAGAGAGAAGCGCGGCATCGGCCTCCGGTATAGTTATCCGACCCAAAGCCGACGTAACAGACAAGCTTGATGAGCGGGAAATACCGTTGACTTGACTGAAGATTTGGCCGATGCCTGGCCGATACTTATTAGATGTTTCAGATAAGGAGGCCGACGTACGCTCTTGAGCCGACGTCGGGCAGACGTACGTGTGCTGTCTGGGATATCATATGTTAGACAGCTGTCAATTTTAAATAAAATAACGAGACATACATAACTATTCATGTCTGCTCCCGTTTATTGTAATGAGTCTGCGCATTTGGAGAAATACTTAGACATTTTACTTCTTATTTCTTTAGACTGAATAATTATTTCTTATTAATTCCAAAGTATGAGACCCGATGATCTAATCGTGGTGTATGTGCTATTCCTCGTTTGTTTGCCTGCATCCATTGCTTTACGGCTTGCTTGTTGCGTTGAAATGCACATTTGATTTCTTTACCAGCATTGGATTTAGACCATTCAATGAGAAGAGTTAACAGCGTTTATTATGATTGATAAGCCCTCAACGGAGAATGAAGTCTGCATACATTAAAAGCCTTATTTTGTTTTTATCGTGTGCCTTCCAAAATGTATGCGACGAAACTTAAATCACGCAAAAAATGAATGGTAACTAGACGTGCTTGTTGTGTGCAGGGAGTGCATTTATTTGTAAACTTTTGCTAAATCAAAATGGTTTATTTGTATTTGCTTTTTACCTGGGTTTTATCAGGTTCGCAGTCGGGACATTTTTAATCCATAGTGTATGGAGTTATCTAGTAGAAAATGATCTGCTGTTTTTTGGTAGAATGTTGTGTGAGTTAAAGAAACGAGGAATAAAACACACACCGCGATTAAAAAAATCAGATCGCATACTTTGTAATTAAAAATAAATAATAATTAATTTCAAAGAAATAAGAAGTAAAATGTGTAAGTATTCCTCAAAATGTGCTTTGGACTAAGTCCCCCGTCATCACAGCAAACGGGAGCAGACCCGAATAGGTATGTCTAGTTATTTTATTAAAAATTTCCAGCCGTCTGTAAATTCATGTTCGAAAGAAAAAAGTAAATGAATATCTTACTTACTGTTTTTGTCTTGTTTTCTTGTGAATATCTGACAATTCTTAAATGGAGATACATTTACTTGGTAAGCAAAGTGGCTTAAGATATTATGTATTGTAATAGAAAATTGTTATAAAAGCGTTTTGTGTTTGCTGGGAATTCACAGCCATATAATTAATTATAATAACGCACTTTTTGTTTATAAACATGTTAAAAAATACATTAACACAGAATAATGTGGCAACAAATCAAACGTGCATTTAAATGCAACAAGCAAAAATAAATAAATAAAGCAAATGCACGGAAAAGAAACGAGGAATAAAACAAACACCGCGATTAAAAAATCAGATCGTATACTTTGTAATAATTGAAATAAATTATAAAAATCAACAGGTTTATATTTAAAACAAGTAAAAAATATCTGCCAGCGGGGTAAGAAAAATAAACTTAATTCTAGTTTCAACTTAATTCAATAATAAACTCAATTTAGGTTTATTTTTCTTACCCCACTGGCAGATATTTTTACTTGTTTTAAGCCTTAATCTATTACATTTTAGAATTTATTTCAGTAAACAAGACTTAAATTCTAAGCCACTTTGCTTATTAAGTAAATGTATCTTGATTTAAGAATTATTTTTTAACTCGAAAACATGAATAAAATACTAAGTAAACGAACAGATTGGGATGTTCAAAACACTTAAACAATTTTTTTTACTCTACCCTTCATATTACAGCTGTCGAAAAACCACAGCAACGTTGACAGACCTGGAAGCCATGATATATTACCAGTTTTTAAAATAAGTTAAATCTAGAATCCTTATTGGTTTTAGATACTTAAAAGCAATGAATGATCTTCTTTCTTTTGAATTGATTTGGTATTATGGAGGAGCTCTGTGTCTGGTTATTGAAGATGATTTGGTCTTTGCTCCTATGTTGGCTTATTTTTTGTTATTTCCGTTACTATATATATATATTTTTTTTCCCCTTTGTTTTTTCTTACTTGAGGTTATGAAAATGTTTTAATTTGTAATAAAGGTTTTTTGAAAATTCTAAATTCTCTCTCTCTCTCTCATGAGCGTGGATCAGTTCCTGCATCAAGGAAAAAATGCGCATCCTGGTAAATTTCAGAAGTTAGACGACTGAGCTGCAGCGGACAGCGTAAGATTTATGAAAACACATTTGAGAAGAAAGGCAAAGCATGTTTCACAGTTAATCCAAGACCATAATGACAATTTTGCGCTCTGTTTCCCGAAGCTCGTGGAGGCGTGGAGCAGCATACACAGTTAAGGTATGTGCGATCTACCGGCATTACCTTTACGATCGACGTATTGGATCTGCAAGCTGCAAGCAAATTAACTGAAGCTTTACTTCATGTTTCTGTTTGGTTAAGCGATGACTGCTTTTTCCCAACAGTTTGTGTGTGTGTTTTCTGCATGGGTTTAGAAAACATGATCTTCTGATCTGCTAGCTCAACGTTCTACCTCTGGGTTATACAATGAGAACGTATAGAGTTAAATGCCCGCTAGCCTCCACCCCAAAAGCCAGCGCCTTCGCCGGCTCCCCCTTTGGCTGCGTCTATTCCGGTATCGCTTCTCGGCCTTTTGGCTAAGATCAAGTGTCTGGCCACAAGGGGGAGTGATCGCCTCATTGCAGGTTTCTGGGTTTTTGCTTACCTATAGCTTAAACCACATATCTGTGAAGAGGTATATATTGCTTTTGCTTGCTTTTTTCGCTTGCTTTTGCTTTTACTTATTTATTTTTCAGGTTTTAAAGAAGACTCTGTATTTGTGCAACGATCGTTTTAAGGTAAGTTTGAATTTTTAAATTGTTTATTGGTTTTAGTGTGTTTTAGTATATTTTAAGCTGTTGGTGCCTCCAACATGTCGGCTGCTCGTGCCGGCGTGCGGAGGCACCACAGCGTGCGGTTTATATTTAAAGAAGTTGAGGGTAAGCTCCTGGGGATGTCACGTCTTGACTTCTCCAGGAAGTTTGTCCAAAAAGCCCTCAACTTCAAAGCTACAGATATTAATTGTTTGATGACGTTGCCTTTTAACAAAGGCTTTGATTTGAGTTTTAATAGTGCTTCATTGCTTATTGATTTCTGGCAAAGATTTGAGGTTGTAAAGGCCCAGTTTTCTATGTTTACTGTGGAAAGGCTTTCTGATAACACACTTAAAACTGTGATTGTCAGGATGTTTAATGAAACAGTGACTGGAGAAGACATTTGTGTTTGGCTGGGTAGATTTTGCACTGTTCGTGGCCCGCCTATCAAAGTGCTTGATGAGGATGGCATTTGGAACTGCTCCTGGCGAATTCCCATCAAACAATGGGAAGACGCTGGGGGCTACCTAGGCCTGAGACATCTGCCTTCAATGATTGTGCTGGGAGAAAACAGGGGCTACATTCACTATCAGGGGATGCCCAAACTGTGTAGGAAGTGTGGAAGTATGGGGCATCTCGCTGAAGCATGCCAGGAATTAATATGTGGGAAGTGCAGAGAAACTGGTCATACTTTTGAAGAATGTACCAATGGCAGGAGGTGCAATCTTTGTGGAGATTCAAACCATCTCTACAGAGATTGCCCAAAAAGCTTTGCCAACAAGCTTAAGGCACCCAAGATGGCCGCCCCACATGGCCAACAAACACAAGAACAAAGGGAGGAGGAGGCGGTCCCTGAGGTTTTGGCGGGAAATTCAAAATCCCAGCCAGCTTCAGGGATTGGGCAAGATGGAGGATGTGGGGTGGCCCCAGGGGCGGAGTCAAATGTTTTAAAGGAACTTGGGGAGGAAGAGAAAGACAATGAAAGTGATGAAACAGTTTCCAGCATGATCACTGTGCCTGAGGTGAGTACTGATTCTAGTGGGAGTAAAACCGATTGTTCACTCCCAAGTGCTCAAGTGCAGAAAAGGCCTGCGGGATCTCCTTTGTCCAAGACAGAGGAGAAAAAGCTTCGGGCCACACAGCAACCAGATAGTTCCTCTGTGGAAGATCTGGATCGTGTGTGGCCCCAAGAATCCCCCAATGAGGTCTCTTTTCTTCAAATTAGGCTAAGAACATCATCGCCCAAGGAGCCACAAGAGAGTGTCTCTGTGGTTCCTCTGGAACAAATTGTCTGCTCTCCTGTCTCCAATACCGTGGGGATAAAGGAAGAGCAAGTTTCCCAAGAAATTTTATGATTTTAAATTATCTGTAGTTTTATTTTGATAATGTTTCTCTTTTAAAGTTCATGCTTTTTAAAACCTTACTGCTCATGGCCCTCACTGTCTCTACAATCAATGTGAGAAGCGTGAGGACTAACATCCGAGCACAGAGTGTTTTATCCCTTTTAAAGTCTTTTAAGTCAGATGTGTTTTTATTGCAAGAGTGTTCTCTGCCCTTTTTAACTAATTATAGAAGGTGGGAGGAACTATGGACCCCAGGACCCTCACTGTGGAGCGGATCAAATTTTAATAAATCAGATGGTGTTGCAATTTTAATAAATAATCCTAACATCTTGGTGAAGGGCAGCACGGTGGTGAGGGACGGACGGGCCATTTTAGCAAATCTGACTTTTTTAGACAGGGATTTTAAGATTCTCAACGTGTATGGTTTTACAGATAAAAATGAAAGGCATGAACTTTTAGAGGTTTTGCAGCCTCACATGCTAGGTAGGGCTCCCCTGGTGGTGGCAGGGGATTTTAATTGTGTTTTAAGCCAAAAGGATAGGAAGAGGGTAGGGGAAGATTTTAAGGTAGATAAAACATCGGTTTTATTGCAGGGTTTAGTGAGAGATTTTAAGTTAGTCGACTGTTTTAAACTAATGCATCAGAGAGAGGAGGGCTTCACCTGGTTCAGTGGTGATGGCACTAAAGCCTCTCGAATTGACTATGTTTTTACAAGAGACTGCCCGCCAACCGATGCTACATTGACCCCCCTTTTCTTTTCTGATCACATGATGCTGTCTTGCACCCTTTCACTGCCCACTGGTGTGACGGTAGGGGGAGGGCTGTGGAAGCTGAACTGTTCCCTTCTCGAGGATGACGAGGTAGCTAGACAATACAGGGAGCAGTTTAGCCAATGGCAGACCCTCCAAGACTTTTATGATTCACGTGCACAATGGTGGGAGATGGTAAAACACAGGACAAGGCAATTTTTTAGAAAAATAGGAAAGATGAAAAAAGACAGGGAGAAAAGACGCATGATGGGGCTGCAAAAAAGACTGCAGAGGTATTTTAATCTTTTAAATGAAGGATTGGATTTTAGTCAAGAAATTAAAGATGTTAAAGAGGAAATGTCAGCTTTAAGTGAAACTCAAAGCAAAGGAGTAATTTTAAGAAGTAGAGAAAGAGATATTGAGGAAGGGGAAAAATGCACCAGATATTTTTTTAAGAAGATTGTTACAAAGGCTAAAGCAATAACATCACTTAAAACAGGTGGGAGGGAAGTGCATACAACAAAAGAAATTTTGAATGGAGTGACAGAATTCTATGAAAGTTTATATTGCAATAAAGAAGTAGAAAACGAGACAATAAAGGAAGTTTTAGAGTTTGTGGAAAAAAAGGTAAGTTGTGAAAATGTGTTTTTATCTCAAGATTTAACCATTTTAGAATTACATACTGCTCTTAAAGGTTTTAAACGAGGGAAGTCCCCAGGAATGGATGGACTCCCCCTGGAGTTTTATGTGACGTTTTGGGATATTTTAGCACATGATTTATTGACTGTTTTTAAGGAATTTGAGACTCTAGACAAACTTCCTGACAGCTTCAGAATAGGGATAGTTTCACTTTTACATAAGAAAGGAGACAAGACTGACCTTAAGACGTGGCGACCAATCACACTTTTAAATTTTGACATTAAACTTTTTAGTAAAATTTTAGCAACACGAATGTCTACTGTTTTAGAGGACGTAATCCACCCGGATCAAGCATGTGCTGTGCCCGGGAGAAAGATCACGGACAGTCTGGTGCTGATTAGAGATGCCATCTGTTTTGCGAGAGACAGAAACATTCGGCTAGCAGTCCTAAATTTAGATTTTGAAAAAGCATTCGACCGGGTCTCGCACAAGTACCTGTTTCAGGTACTGGAAAAAATGGGTTTCCCAGGGAGATTCATAGCTTGGGTGGGATTGCTGTACAACGGCTTAGTCAGCAGAATTCTAGTTAACGGGCATCTTTCCCAAGCTGTAAATATATGCAGCGGCGTCCGTCAGGGGTGTCCTTTATCTCCCCTCCTGTATGTGGCATGTATGGAACCACTGGCACAGATCTTGAGAAGGGATAAATGGATTAAAGGACTAGACGTGCCTGGGACTGGTGGACTGACAGCGACCTGTGTTTTATATATGGATGACGTAACCCTTTTAACAACTGATGTTTTATCTGTACGAAGAGCAATGGACTTGACTGACTGGTACGGTCGGGCCTCAGGCGCTAAACTTAACAGAAGTAAGTCTGAGGCCCTGCTCTTCGGGCCGTGGGGGAACATTGACACAGGAGGACTGGATGTGGATTTTAAAGAAACAGACCTTAAAATTTTAGGAGTTAAATTTGACAAGGAGGGTGGTGGACGGGGAAACTGGACTGACTTGTTAGGGAAAGTTAGGAAAAGACTGGGGTTTTGGGGACAAAGACAGTTGACATTACATGGAAAAGTGCTGATTTTTAAAGCTGTAATTTTACCATTGCTTTTACTTGTATGTTCTGTTTTTAGTCCTACTAAACAATTTTTTACAGACCTGGAGAGGGCCGTGTTTTATTTCCTGTGGGGGTCCAAATGGGAACGTCTAAAGAGAGAGGTCGTAAAGAAAAGACCAGAAAATGGTGGGATAGGCCTCCCAGACCCACGACTGTTTTTAACAAGCCGATTTACTGCCCTGCACATTAGTTATGCAGTGACCCCATCCAACGAGAACAAGACGACAGCTATGGTCAGATATTGGATGGGGTCCTACCTGAGATTCTTAAAAGTTTTACCAGTTGATTTAAAAACTCCAGTATCTTTTAATTTGCCCCAACAGTACAGTTTTATCAAGACATTTTTAAAGAAATACATTTTAGAGACTCAAGATGTAAATATTTTAACAAATCACAAATCTCTTGTCTCTCTTGTACAGGACCGGGAGTCAGTGAGCCCAGTTCCAGGCCTCACTTTAGAGGAGGCCAAACAAGTATGGAGGAACACTGCCCACCCCGCTCTTCAGAACAGACACAAAGATTTGGCGTGGTTGGTGGCCCATGAGATCCTCCCAGTCAGGGCGGTAATGCACTCCCGGGGTATGGCCAAGAACCCAGTCTGTCCACAGACTGGGTGTAATCTACCGGAGACTGTTCGACATCTGCTCTGGGAGTGCGGTAATGCGAGGGACCTGTGGGCCAGAACCGGTCCCCTGTTTTTCCCGTGCCTGCCAGCAGGTGGGGTCCAGATGGACTACAAGCTCGCAGTCCTGGGGGTGGGTCGGGGCCTGAGGGTGTTGTCAGCACAAGAGTTCACCTCGCTCTGGCTCACCCTAAATGCCATTAAGGACACCATCTGGACCACCAGGAACCTGCTGGTGGGGAAACGTGTTACGGTGCCCCTCCACGCACGCGAGCGGATGGTCAGAACGGTGTTGCAGGGGCACCGGACATAATCATTCGGACGAAGGGGCCGGGGCCACACAGGGAGGTCCCAGCTTGCCACCGTGCCTGGCTGCCCGTAGATGCACCCAGACCACCACCGGCTACGGGAACAGCGGGCCAGCGGGCCGGAGGGTGGGGATCTCCGCTGGGCACCAAGAAAAAAATAAAAAAAGTTTGTTCTGTAGAGTGGGGTGATGGCCACGTTGGTAAGGGCTCACCCCGGCCCTGGACAATAAAGGACTTTTAAAAAAAAAAAAAATTTTAGGTTGTTTTACAATTGTTAAAAACTTTATTTCATGCATTGTTTTATTCTTAAACTCATTGGCTTTTTACCCTTTTAACACCCAGAAAAGATTTTAATAGTCCCATCTCTTTAAAAAAGTCTTAAATGTTATTTATTGTCTGACGTTTTAAAGATATTTTATTGATATAAATGACTGTGACTGTGAATGTGAGTGTTTCTTTAAAGCCATGTTTGTTTTTGAAAAAAGATGTGATGACAATAAAAAATTTTCGAAAGAAAAATCTGTTCTTATCAGTTTAATGTCTGATACGTCTCCTATCCGGGGACTATATGTTAAATGGATTTTTGACCTTCGGAAATGGAAGCGGAGCTTGCTCCTTCCACTCCATGCATCAACATGGTATTGCAGTGTTTCCATGAATGGTGCGCTCCCCTTGTCGGGGACAAATAAGTCAAGTATAAAAAAAGAATTTGCTTCTTCTGTGCGTGAATGACGGTGTTTTTTCTAATCCGTGTGTTTTAAAATTGCTGTGTTTTCGTTGGCTTTATTGGTTTAACGAAAAGCTTGCGTGGAAATGAACACGCTGATAAAGAAATGTTTTTGTAATGTATTTAATTATTTTCTTTACAAGTTTGTGGTGGTGATCCGAGGACGAATTAAACATCCTCGACACAGCTGAAGGTGCAACAAAAGCGAAAGAGGCCGATTGGAATGTTAAAAACACCTGAAAACTTTTTTTCACTACCCTTCATACTACAGCTGTCGAAAAACCACAGCAACGTCGACAGACCTGGAGGCATAGCTGTACTTGTTTAACTCACAACGACAACGGGTAAGTCATTGAGCCCTGTGTTTTTATTTATCCACGTTCTAAAATTGCTATGCTTTCGTTGTTTCTTGATTGCTCTGTACATTTATTTGTTTCTATTCCACGTAAAGTTACTTTGTAATAACGAAACCATATATTTGAATGCGCAATTTAAATCCATTTGATTTAAATTGTTTCACATATTTCACTCTACACGGTTCAACCGGGCTGGAAACGGAATAAAAATAGGGTAGATCTCGAAGAATGTTTGGTCTCAGACGTGGCTTCGTGCGCTTTCCACCTGGTCACACACAGTAATGAAATGTTAGTCGGATGGCCTTCGGGGGCGCCGTCGATGTGATCGGTCACAGGAAGATGCGGCCGTCTGGCCTCAAAGGGTGTCGCTCATACTTACCTGGCAGGGGAGACACCATGATCATGAAGGTGGTTCACCCAGGGCGAGGCTCAGCCATTGCACTCCGGTTGTGCTGACCCTTTGCGAATTCCCCAAATGTGGGAATCTCGACTGCAAAATTTCTGATAGTGGGGGACTGCGTTCGCGCTCTCCCCTGACCTTTGTGTTAAAAATAGATTCTTTTGTCCAAGAGACGTCTAACCACGGCCCAAGAATACATTAGTCATCAAAAAAGCGGCTATTTAACGACTACATAATTTCTAATAGACAGCGAATATGTGTCTAGGCTAAAACAAGGCTTAATTTGGGCTGTCAGTGAAAATCTAATAGACGTTTGACCATTCCAAAAGAATAGACTAGCCATTAAATAGAACCACAATCAAACAGCTACATGTCTAAGAGACAGTCAACAAAATAATGCTTAGATGATTCTTTTCCTTCCAATATAAGAGGTTCTCGGGAATGGCAATCATCCAAACTAATAAATTATAAAGGCTTTTATAAGAAAATGACAACAGTTAAACAACATAGACAGCGTTGGGCAATACAAAATGCTAATAAATACAAGACAAATTGAAATATTGTACATCCATGTACATTAAACAAGCCAACAAATCTGCCAATGGGCTACGACAATTTTTCTTGAATTAAGTGTTTATATCTAGATTTGTTTCTTACCCCTTTGGCAGATTTATTTGCTTGTTTTAAGCCCAAATTCGCTTAAATTTTGAGTTTTTTTTCTCCCTAAAGGCTAGGCTTATTTTCTTAGGGCATTTTGCTCATCAAAAAATGCATCTTATTTTAAGACTTTCTAGATATTTGTACAGTGAAAACAGTTCGAAATAACAAGTAAGAAATGATTTTTTGCAATGTATTCATTCATTCGCTACCCTTCATACTACAGCTGTCGAAAAACCACAGCAACGTCGACAGACCTGGAAGCGTAGCTGTATTTGTTTAACTCACAAAGACAACGGGTAAAGTATTTTCTTGATTACCTAAATGACTTGCTGTAAGAAAATAAGTTTAGGTTTAAGGGGGGGAAATACAGTTTAAAGGGATATTTCAATTTATGATGATAATTCTGTCATCATTTACTCATGCATACAGGCTTACAACAACACGAGGATTAGTTTTTTTCTGAGTAACACAAAAGAAGGTATTTTGAGGAATGATGGTAAACCCACAGCAGATAGTCACCATTGACTTCCATAGTAGGAATAAAAAAAATATGATGGAATTTATTAGGTACCATCAACCGTGTGCTAACCATCACTTTGCAAAATATTTTCTTCATCATTTATCACGATACTTCCAAAATATTTTTTCCTACTAAGTCAATATTTCATTATTTGCTTTACAAGCTTAAAAATGATGGTGACATGATTCCATGGTAATCACAAACAGTTAAACAAGTAAAATAATCACCATTACTTTTAAAAGCATTTTGAAAATTGCTTGCTTATGCTGGGAGTAAAGGTATTTCACGCAGTGCGCATCCTCTTTAAAAGGTAATGTATGCTTCTTTTAAAGCTGACACATTTGCCACATTAAAATAACAGAAATGTGTACTGTTTAAACTTTTTGGAGCCGGTGTGTCTGTGTTCTTGGGACACACATCTACATGTAAAAGCAGAATTGCTTATTATTCTTCTCTATTTCTTGTATAGGTCAATTATGAGTGAAGAACCGTTCACCAAATGAAGACCGCAGCCAGGTGACGGGATTCTGTGGTAATCGCAAACAGGTAAACCAGTAAAATAATCATCATTTATTGTTAAAATAATTTTGAAAATTGAAGTTCTGTGTGTTCTTATTGTACTTTATTTATTTCTGCAGGTAAGCACCATACCGTAAGCTTCATTCCCTTTATAACAGGTAAGGTTCATACTGTTTTATTCTTTTGTACTGTTTTATTCGTACTGTTTTAAATCATTCAGTAAATGCAAAGTTAAACTGATGTGTTTTTAATCTAGATTTAAAAGTGTCTACTGTTGAAGCACATCTGATCTCTTCTGAAAGCTGATAATAACTAAATGCTGATGCACCTTGTTTTGAGTGAACCCTTGTTTTTTCTAAATGACCTGATCCTATTGATCGGAGTAATCGGTTTCATATTCGATTAGCATATCTGTCATGTATTTCGTCCCGTAGCCATGAAGTGGTTTTTAAACAAGTAACAGTACTTTTTTTAATCCATTGTCCATTGCAATAATCGGCCCTGCTGGTGATGAAAGCATGAACAAGTTTCTCTAAGTCCTGTCTTGAGACAAAACCTCCAATTCTGGCAATATTTCTGAGATGGTAGTAAAAGCAGAATTCCTTATTATTTTTCTCTATCTCAGGCTCTATGGCATATATGTCATGATTTTATTTGTCTATTTATATGTCTATTTACAAGGACTGCCTTGGCCAAATGTTATTGTTAATTAATATTGAAGCAGTTATTTAACATATTTCCTTTGAGTCGTGATTTGTGTAATGATCCATATATCTATTTTTATGTATATTTTTAACTTAGGAATGTGATTTTAAAGCACATATTTGTTATTGTATGACACCTCTCATGTTATGAAAGTAAAAAATAAATGTATTTTCTGATGTCTTGCATTTCTGTTTTTAAACTGTTAATCCTTATCAAGTGCTATACATTAGAAAGTGGATAAATAACAAAAATGTCACTCCTGACAGCTGATAAATTAATCGTTCTTTATAGCACCACTGAGGTGAGCACTTTTCAAGGCAAGATTCTTTATAGAACCGTATAAAAAGGTTCTATATAGTACCAAAAAAACGGGTTCTGCTATGGTTACAAGCTGAAGAACCCTTATTTGTTACTATTTAGGAGCATTTGTCTTTAGAGTGTTGCGTAGGTTCGAAACTTTCAAACTTTTAACCAAAAAAAAAAAAGGGTCACACGGTTTTATTTGTGGTGTGGACATGAACACGCTGCAGGCATTGAAATGTAATTTGTAATTTATTGTCTCATTTCATATTTAACAAATAGGAAGCAAAGTGCTATTCAATCAGTTTAACTAAACAACTGGTGTTCCTCAATTTTGGGGCCTATTTTGTTCAGTATATCAGTTTTGTTCAGTTTTGTATGTGCATGCAAAAAGCATTCAGCGAGCAAATTAACTGAAGCTTTACCTTCGTGTTTCTTTTTGTATGAGTGATAACTGTTTCTGTATGTATTTGTATGGTTTTTTTACAAGTATAGAGTGAAATGCACACGGTGAGTAATGAACGCAGACCTTCAGTGCCGGACCTCTGACCCGCTAACCTCCATCCCGACAGCCCGCGCCTTCTCCGGATGCCATTGCAGTATAGCTTCTCGGCTTTTTGGGTAAGATCGAGTGGACACCGGGGACTACACGTTTAAATGGATTTTTGACCTTCGGCTATGGAAGCGAGGCTTGCTCCGTCCACTCCGTGCATCGACTCTGGCGTTTTCCGGGGACAAATAAGGTGAGTTTAAAACCAGAGTTTGCTTCTTTTGTGCGTGGTTGCCAGTTTGTTTGCCAATCCGTGGTCCATAATAAGTTCCGCTTCGTGGTTTCTCCATCGCTCAGTACTTTTCTGTGTTTCTATTTTACGTAAAGCTAACACCAAAACGATTGTGGAAAGCGCTTTATAGATTGTTCTCAAAGAAAAAACGAGAAACAAACCCATGTGAATATGGGTCAAATTATCTAGGCGGAGCACTTCGTTCAAAGAAAAACGCAACAGAATTGTTTGCGTTGAACATAGACAATGGTGCGTGCAGACATCGAATGTGTATTGTGGATAAAAAATGGCCAGTGGGGTGGGACAATTTTTCTTGAATTAAGTGTTTATGGGAAAAGTTCACAAATTTTTTCTTACCCTGTAGGCAGATTTATTTGCTTGTTTTAAGCATAAAATAACAGGAGAAGAAATTGTGTAGGGGGAGCAGAGGGGTTTTTTTTCGTTCAAAGAAAAGCAGTGTGGCACGAATGAATGTTTGGCTGAAATGCTATCGTAATTTCCCCCTTAATTTTCCTTACAAACATGAAACCAGAGAGAAGGGCCAGTTGGCATCGAATTGCACCTTGTATTCGGTGATTGATGGAGGAAAAATATGCATATGTGTATATATACACTTGCTTTGTTGAACAGAGACAATGGCCGCGTGCTCCAGCGTCACCTATATGCCTATTTCACAAAATGGCGCCTTTGACCGGAAGTAGGGAAAACATCGTTCAGGTTGCACCACTACGATGGCCACTCAATATAGTATGGACTGACAGCTGCTTTGTTTTCTCCTATACATGAATTTACTTGTAAAAATAACAATAACATATATTGTCGATTGGTGTTATATTATTTTTTTAGCATTTCGTATTATCAAAATATATCATATGTTAGACAGCTGTCAATTTTAAATAAAATAACGAGACATACATAACTATTCGTGTCTGCTCCCGTTTATTGTAATGAGTCTGCGCATTTGGAGAAATACTTAAACATTTTACTTCTTATTTCTTTAGACTGAATAATTATTTCTTATTAATTCCAAAGTATGAGACCCGATGATCTAATCGTGGTGTATGTGCTATTCCTCGTTTGTTTGCCTGCATCCATTGCTTTACGGCTTGCTTGTTGCGTTGAAATGCACATTTGATTTCTTTACCAGCATTGGATTTAGACCATTCAATGAGAAGAGTTAACAGCGTTTATTATGATTGATAAGCCCTCAACGGAGAATGAAGTCTGCATACATTAAAAGCCTTATTTTGTTTTTATCGTGTGCCTTCCAAAATGTATGCGACGAAACTTAAATCACGCAAAAAATGAATGGTAACTAGACGTGCTTGTTGTGTGCAGGGAGTGCATTTATTTGTAAACTTTTGCTAAATCAAAATGGTTTATTTGTATTTGCTTTTTACCTGGGTTTTATCAGGTTCGCAGTCGGGACATTTTTAATCCATAGTGTATGGAGTTGTCTAGTAGAAAATGATCTGCTGTTTTTTGGTAGAATGTTGTGTGAGTTAAAGAAACGAGGAATAAAACACACACCGCGATTAAAAAAATCAGATCGCATACTTTGTAATTAAAAATAAATAATAATTAATTTCAAAGAAATAAGAAGTAAAATGTGTAAGTATTCCTCAAAATGTGCTTTGGACTAAGTCCCCCGTCATCACAGCAAACGGGAGCAGACCCGAATAGGTATGTCTAGTTATTTTATTAAAAATTTCCAGCCGTCTGTAAATTCATGTTTGAAAGAAAAAAGTAAATGAATATCTTACTTACTGTTTTTGTCTTGTTTTCTTGTGAATATCTGACAATTCTTAAATGGAGATACATTTACTTGGTAAGCAAAGTGGCTTAAGATATTATGTATTGTAATAGAAAATTGTTATAAAAGCGTTTTGTGTTTGCTGGGAATTCACAGCCATATAATTAATTATAATAACGCACTTTTTGTTTATAAACATGTTAAAAAATACATTAACACAGAATAATGTGGCAACAAATCAAACGTGCATTTAAATGCAACAAGCAAAAATAAATAAATAAAGCAAATGCACGGAAAAGAAACGAGGAATAAAACAAACACCGCGATTAAAAAATCAGATCGTATACTTTGTAATAATTGAAATAAATTATAAAAATCAACAGGTTTATATTTAAAACAAGTAAAAAATATCTGCCAGCGGGGTAAGAAAAATAAACTTAATTCTATAATAAACTCAATTTAGGTTTATTTTTCTTACCCCACTGGCAGATATTTTTACTTGTTTTAAGCCTTAACCTATTACATTTTAGAATTTATTTCAGTAAACAAGACTTAAATTCTAAGCCACTTTGCTTATTAAGTAAATGTATCTTGATTTAAGAATTATTTTTTAACTCGAAAACATGAATAAAATACTAAGTAAACGAACAGATTGGGATGTTCAAAACACTTAAACATTTTTTTTTTCACTCTACCCTTCATATTACAGCTGTCGAAAAACCACAGCAACGTTGACAGACCTGGAAGCCATGATATATTACCAGTTTTTAAAATAAGTTAAATCTAGAATCCTTATTGGTTTTAGATACTTAAAAGCAATGAATGATCTTCTTTCTTTTGAATTGATTTGGTATTATGGAGGAGCTCTGTGTCTGGTTATTGAAGATGATTTGGTCTTTGCTCCTATGTTGGCTTATTTTTTGTTATTTCCGTTACTATATATATATTTTTTTCCCCTTTGTTTTTTCTTACTTGAGGTTATGAAAATGTTTTAATTTGTAATAAAGGTTTTTTGAAAATTCTAAATTCTCTCTCTCTCTCTCATGAGCGTGGATCAGTTCCTGCATCAAGGAAAAAATGCGCATCCTGGTAAATTTCAGAAGTTAGACGACTGAGCTGCAGCGGAGAGCGTAAGATTTATGAAAACACATTTGAGAAGAAAGGCAAAGCATGTTTCACAGTTAATCCAAGACCATAATGACAATTTTGCGCTCTGTTTCCCGAAGCTCGTGGAGGCGTGGAGCAGCATACACAGTTCAGGTATGTGCGATCTACCGGCATTACCTTTACGATCGACGTATTGGATCTGCAAGCTGCAAGCAAATTAACTGAAGCTTTACTTCATGTTTCTGTTTGGTTAAGCGATGACTGCTTTTTCCCAACAGTTTGTGTGTGTGTTTTCTGCATGGGTTTAGAAAACATGAACTTCTGATCTGCTAGCCCAACGTTCTACCTCTGGGTTATACAATGAGAACGTATAGAGTTAAATGCCCGCTAGCCTCCACCCCAAAAGCCAGCGCCTTCGCCGGCTCCCCCTTTGGCTGCGTCTATTCCGGTATCGCTTCTCGGCCTTTTGGCTAAGATCAAGTGTAGTATCTGTTCTTATCAGTTTAATGTCTGATACGTCTCCTATCCGGGGACTATATGTTAAATGGATTTTTGACCTTCGGAAATGGAAGCGGAGCTTGCTCCTTCCACTCCATGCATCAACATGGTATTGCAGTGTTTCCATGAATGGTGCGCTCCCCTTGTCGGGGACAAATAAGTCAAGTATAAAAAAAGAATTTGCTTCTTCTGTGCGTGAATGACGGTGTTTTTTCTAATCCGTGTGTTTTAAAATTGCTGTGTTTTCGTTGGCTTTATTGGTTTAACGAAAAGCTTGCGTGGAAATGAACACGCTGATAAAGAAATGTTTTTGTAATGTATTTAATTATTTTCTTTACAAGTTTGTGGTGGTGATCCGAGGACGAATTAAACATCCTCGACACAGCTGAAGGTGCAACAAAAGCGAAAGAGGCCGATTGGAATGTTAAAAACACCTGAAAACTTTTTTTCACTACCCTTCATACTACAGCTGTCGAAAAACCACAGCAACGTCGACAGACCTGGAGGCATAGCTGTACTTGTTTAACTCACAACGACAACGGGTAAGTCATTGAGCCCTGTGTTTTTATTTATCCACGTTCTAAAATTGCTATGCTTTCGTTGTTTCTTGATTGCTCTGTACATTTATTTGTTTCTATTCCACGTAAAGTTACTTTGTAATAACGAAACCATATATTTGAATGCGCAATTTAAATCCATTTGATTTAAATTGTTTCACATATTTCACTCTACACGGTTCAACCGGGCTGGAAACGGAATAAAAATAGGGTAGATCTCGAAGAATGTTTGGTCTCAGACGTTGCTTCGTGCGCTTTCCACCTGGTCAC